>NW_028175252.1:0-100000 GCF_965226575.1 Pagrus pagrus | reverse complement strand
GTCTTTGGACCGAATGACTCGAAATTTCCCCCAGACGTGGTCCTATACTGGCTGAACGAGACACAGCAGTCCCCATTGGATTCGGGTGAAATTTGTATTTTTGGTGAATATTTTAGTGAAAGGGGGGCATTTTTCATGAAAACCTCGGCCGATTTTTTCAATAGCTTCCAGGTCTTTGGACCGATTGACTCGAAATTTCCCCCAGACGTGGTCCTATACTGGCTGAACGAGACACAGCAGTCCCCATTGGATTCGGGTGAAATTTGTATTGTTGGTGAATATTTTAAAGAGAAACTGCCATTTTTCATGAAGAACTTGGCCGATTTTTTCAATAGCTTCCAGGTCTTTGAAAACCTCGGCCGATTTTTTCAATAGGTTCCAGGTCTTTGGACCGACTGACTCGAAATTTCCCCCAGACGTGGTCCTATACTGGCTGAACGAGACACAGCAGTCCCCATTGGATTCGGGTGAAATTTGTGTTTTGGGTGAATATTTTAGTGAAAGGGGGTCATTTTTCATGAAAACCTCGGCCAATTTTTTCAATAGCTTCCAGGTCTTTGAAAGCCTCGGCCGATTTTTTCAATAGCTTCCAGGTCTTTGGACCGATTGACTCGAAATTTCCCCCAGACGTGGTCCTATACTGGCTGAACGAGACACAGCAGTCCCCATTGGATTTGGGTGAAATTTGTATTTTTGGTGAATATCTTAAAGAAAAGCCCCCATCTTTCATGGATACCTCTGCCGATTTTTTCAATAGCTTCCAGGTCTTTGGACCGATTGACTCGAAATTTCCCCCAGACGTGGTCCTATACTGGCTGAACGAGACACAGCAGTCCCCATTGGATTTGGGTGAAATTTGTATTTTTGGTGAATATTTTAAAGAGAAACTGCCATTTTTCATGAAGAACATGGACGATTTTTTCAATAGCTTCCAGGTCTTTGGACCGATTGACTCGAAATTTCCCCCAGACGTGGTCCTATACTGGCTGAACGAGACACAGCAGTCCCCATTGGATTCGGGTGAAATTTGTATTTTTGGTGAATATTTTAGTGAAAGGGGGCCATTTTTCATGAAAACCTCGGCCGATTTTTTCAATAGCTTCCAGGTCTTTGAAAACCTCGGCCGTTTTTTTCAATAGCTTCCAGGTCTTTGGACCGATTGACTCGAAATTTGCCCCAGACGTGGTCCTATACTGGCTGAACGAGACACAGCAGTCCCCATTGGATTTGGGTGAGATTTGTATTTTTGGTGAATATCTTAAAGAAAAGCCGCCATCTTTCATGGATACCTCTGCCGATTTTTTCAATAGCTTCCAGGTCTTTGGACCGATTGACTCGAAATTTCCCCAGACGTGGTCCTATACTGGCTGAACGAGACACAGCAGTCCCCATTGGATTTGGGTGAAATTTGTATTTTTGGTGAATATTTTAAAGAGAAACTGCCATTTTTCATGAAGAACTTGGCCGATTTTTTCAATAGCTTCCAGGTCTTTGGACCGATTGACTCGAAATTTCCCCCAGACGTGGTCCTATACTGGCTGAACGAGACACAGCAGTCCCCATTGGATTCGGGTGAAATTTGTATTTTTGGTGAATATTTTAGTGAAAGGGGGCCATTTTTCATGAAAACCTCGGCCGATTTTTTCAATAGCTTCCAGGTCTTTGAAAACCTCGGCCGTTTTTTTCAATAGCTTCCAGGTCTTTGGACCGATTGACTCGAAATTTGCCCCAGACGTGGTCCTATACTGGCTGAACGAGACACAGCAGTCCCCATTGGATTCGGGTGAAATTTGTATTTTGGTGAATATTTTAAAGAGAAACTGCCATTTTTCATGAAGAACTTGGCCGATTTTTTCAATAGCTTCCAGGTCTTTGGACCGATTGACTCGAAATTTCCCCCAGACGTGGTCCTATACTGGCTGAACGGAGACACAGCAGTCCCCATTGGATTCGGGTGAAATTTGTATTTTCGGTGAATATCTTAAAGAAAAGCCGCCATCTTTCATGGATACCTCTGCCGATTTTTTCAATAGCTTCCAGGTCGTTGGACCGATTGACTCGAAATTTCCCCCAGACGTGGTCCTATACTGGCTGAACGAGACACAGCAGTCCCCATTGGATTCGGGTGAAATTTGTATTTTTGGTGAATATTTTAGTGAAAGGCGGCCATTTTTCATGAAAACGTTGGCCGATTTTTTCAATAGCTTCCAGGTCTTTGGACCGATTGACTCGAAATTTCCCCCAGACGTGGTCCTATACTGGCTGAACGAGACACAGCAGTCCCCATTGGATTCGGGTGAAATTCGTATTTTTGGTGAATATTTTAAAGAAAAGCCGCCATCTTTCATGGATACCTCTGCCGATTTTTTCAATAGCTTCCAGGTCTTTGGACCGATTGACTCGAAATTTCCCCCAGACGTGGTCCTATACTGGCTGAACGAGACACAGCAGTCCCCATTGGATTCGGGTGAAATGTGTATTTTTGGTGAATATTTTAGTGAAAGGCGGCCATTTTTCATGAAAACGTTGGCCGATTTTTTCAATAGCTTCCAGGTCTTTGGACCGATTGACTCGAAATTTCCCCCAGACGTGGTCCTATACTGGCTGAACGAGACACAGCAGTCCCCATTGGATTCGGGTGAAATTTGTATTTTTGGTGAATATTTTAGTGAAAGGGGGCCATTTTTCATGAAAACCTCGGCCGATTTTTTCAATAGCTTCCAGGTCTTTGAAAACCTCGGCCGATTTTTTCAATAGCTTCCAGGTCTTTGGACCGATTGACTCGAAATTTCCCCCAGACGTGGTCCTATACTGGCTGAACGAGACACAGCAGTCCCCATTGGATTCGGGTGAAATTTGTATTTTTGGTGAATATTTTAGTGAAAGGGGGGCATTTTTCATGAAAACCTCGGCCGATTTTTTCAATAGCTTCCAGGTCTTTGGACCGATTGACTCGAAATTTCCGCCAGACGTGGTCCTATACTGGCTGAACGAGACACAGCAGTCCCCATTGGATTCGGGTGGAATTTGTATTTTTGGTGAATATTTTAGTGAAAGGCGGCCATTTTTCATGAAAACCTCGGCCGATTTTTTCAATAGCTTCCAGGTCTTTGGACCGATTGACTCGAAATTTCCCCCAGACGTGGTCCTATACTGGCTGAACGAGACACAGCAGTCCCCATTGGATTCGGGTGAAATTTGTATTTTTGGTGAATATTTTAGTGAAAGGGGGGCATTTTTCATGAAAACCTCGGCCGATTTTTTCAATAGCTTCCAGGTCTTTGGACCGATTGACTCGAAATTTCCCCCAGACGTGGTCCTATACTGGCTGAACGAGACACAGCAGTCCCCATTGGATTCGGGTGAAATTTGTATTTTTGGTGAATATTTTAAAGAGAAACTGCCATTTTTCATGAAAACCTCGGCCGATTTTTTCAATAGCTTCCAGGTCTTTGAAAACCTCGGCCGATTTTTTCAATAGCTTCCAGGTCTTTGGACCGATTGACTCGAAATTTCCCCCAGACGTGGTCCTATACTGGCTGAACGAGACACAGCAGTCCCCATTGGATTCGGGTGAAATTTGTATTTTTGGTGAATATTTTAGTGAAAGGGGGGCATTTTTCATGAAAACCTCGGCCGATTTTTTCAATAGCTTCCAGGTCTTTGAAAACCTCGGCCGATTTTTTCAATAGCTTCCAGGTCTTTGGACCGATTGACTCGAAATTTCCCCCAGACGTGGTCCTATACTGGCTGAACGAGACACAGCAGTCCCCATTGGATTCGGGTGAAATTTGTATTTTTGGTGAATATTTTAAAGAGAAGCTGCCATTTTTCATGAAGACCTTGGCCGATTTTTTCAATAGCTTCCAGGTCTTTGGACCGATTGACTCGAAATTTCCCCCAGACGTGGTCCTATACTGGCTGAAAGAGACACAGCATTCCCTATTGGATTCGGGTGAAATTTGTATTTTTGGTGAATATTTTAGTGAAAGGGGGGCATTTTTCATGAAAACCTCGGCCGATTTTTTCAATAGCTTCCAGGTCTTTGGAGCGATTGACTCGAAATTTCCCCCAGACGTGGTCCTATACTGGCTGAACGAGACACAGCAGTCCCCATTGGATTCGGGTGAAATTTGTATTTTTGGTGAATATTTTAGTGAAAGGGGGCCATTTTTCATGAAAACCTCGGCCGATTTTTTCAATAGCTTCCAGGTCTTTGAAAACCTCGGCCGATTTTTTCAATAGCTTCCAGGTCTTTGGACCGATTGACTCGAAATTTCCCCCAGACGTGGTCCTATACTGGCTGAACGAGACACAGCAGTCCCCATTGGATTCGGGTGAAATTTGTATTGTTGGTGAATATTTTAAAGAGAAACTGCCATTTTTCATGAAGAACTTGGCCGATTTTTTCAATAGCTTCCAGGTCTTTGAAAACCTCGGCCGATCTTTTCAATAGCTTCCAGGTCTTTGGACCGAATGACTCGAAATTTCCCCCAGACGTGGTCCTATACTGGCTGAACGAGACACAGCAGTCCCCATTGGATTCGGGTGAAATTTGTATTTTTGGTGAATATTTTAGTGAAAGGGGGGCATTTTTCATGAAAACCTCGGCCGATTTTTTCAATAGCTTCCAGGTCTTTGGACCGATTGACTCGAAATTTCCCCCAGACGTGGTCCTATACTGGCTGAACGAGACACAGCAGTCCCCATTGGATTCGGGTGAAATTTGTATTGTTGGTGAATATTTTAAAGAGAAACTGCCATTTTTCATGAAGAACTTGGCCGATTTTTTCAATAGCTTCCAGGTCTTTGAAAACCTCGGCCGATTTTTTCAATAGGTTCCAGGTCTTTGGACCGACTGACTCGAAATTTCCCCCAGACGTGGTCCTATACTGGCTGAACGAGACACAGCAGTCCCCATTGGATTCGGGTGAAATTTGTGTTTTGGGTGAATATTTTAGTGAAAGGGGGTCATTTTTCATGAAAACCTCGGCCAATTTTTTCAATAGCTTCCAGGTCTTTGAAAGCCTCGGCCGATTTTTTCAATAGCTTCCAGGTCTTTGGACCGATTGACTCGAAATTTCCCCCAGACGTGGTCCTATACTGGCTGAACGAGACACAGCAGTCCCCATTGGATTTGGGTGAAATTTGTATTTTTGGTGAATATCTTAAAGAAAAGCCCCCATCTTTCATGGATACCTCTGCCGATTTTTTCAATAGCTTCCAGGTCTTTGGACCGATTGACTCGAAATTTCCCCCAGACGTGGTCCTATACTGGCTGAACGAGACACAGCAGTCCCCATTGGATTTGGGTGAAATTTGTATTTTTGGTGAATATTTTAAAGAGAAACTGCCATTTTTCATGAAGAACATGGACGATTTTTTCAATAGCTTCCAGGTCTTTGGACCGATTGACACGAAATTTCCCCCAGACGTGGTCCTATACTGGCTGAACGAGACACAGCAGTCCCCATTGGATTCGGGTGAAATTTGTATTTTTGGTGAATATTTTAGTGAAAGGGGGCCATTTTTCATGAAAACCTCGGCCGATTTTTTCAATAGCTTCCAGGTCTTTGAAAACCTCGGCCGTTTTTTTCAATAGCTTCCAGGTCTTTGGACCGATTGACTCGAAATTTGCCCCAGACGTGGTCCTATACTGGCTGAACGAGACACAGCAGTCCCCATTGGATTTGGGTGAAATTTGTATTTTTGGTGAATATCTTAAAGAAAAGCCGCCATCTTTCATGGATACCTCTGCCGATTTTTTCAATAGCTTCCAGGTCTTTGGACCGATTGACTCGAAATTTCCCCCAGACGTGGTCCTATACTGGCTGAACGAGACACAGCAGTCCCCATTGGATTTGGGTGAAATTTGTATTTTTGGTGAATATTTTAAAGAGAAACTGCCATTTTTCATGAAGAACTTGGCCGATTTTTTCAATAGCTTCCAGGTCTTTGGACCGATTGACTCGAAATTTCCCCCAGACGTGGTCCTATACTGGCTGAACGAGACACAGCAGTCCCCATTGGATTTGGGTGAAATTTGTATTTTTGGTGAATATTTTAAAGAGAAACTGCCATTTTTCATGAAGAACTTGGCCGATTTTTTCAATAGCTTCCAGGTCTTTGGACCGATTGACTCGAAATTTCCCCCAGACGTGGTCCTATACTGGCTGAACGAGACACAGCAGTCCCCATTGGATTCGGGTGAAATTTGTATTTTTGGTGAATATTTTAGTGAAAGGGGGCCATTTTTCATGAAAACCTCGGCCGATTTTTTCAATAGCTTCCAGGTCTTTGAAAACCTCGGCCGTTTTTTTCAATAGCTTCCAGGTCTTTGGACCGATTGACTCGAAATTTGCCCCAGACGTGGTCCTATACTGGCTGAACGAGACACAGCAGTCCCCATTGGATTCGGGTGAAATTTGTATTTTTGGTGAATATTTTAAAGAGAAACTGCCATTTTTCATGAAGAACTTGGCCGATTTTTTCAATAGCTTCCAGGTCTTTGGACCGATTGACTCGAAATTTCCCCCAGACGTGGTCCTATACTGGCTGAACGAGACACAGCAGTCCCCATTGGATTCGGGTGAAATTTGTATTTTCGGTGAATATCTTAAAGAAAAGCCGCCATCTTTCATGGATACCTCTGCCGATTTTTTCAATAGCTTCCAGGTCGTTGGACCGATTGACTCGAAATTTCCCCCAGACGTGGTCCTATACTGGCTGAACGAGACACAGCAGTCCCCATTGGATTCGGGTGAAATTTGTATTTTTGGTGAATATTTTAGTGAAAGGCGGCCATTTTTCATGAAAACGTTGGCCGATTTTTTCAATAGCTTCCAGGTCTTTGGACCGATTGACTCGAAATTTCCCCCAGACGTGGTCCTATACTGGCTGAACGAGACACAGCAGTCCCCATTGGATTCGGGTGAAATTCGTATTTTTGGTGAATATTTTAAAGAAAAGCCGCCATCTTTCATGGATACCTCTGCCGATTTTTTCAATAGCTTCCAGGTCTTTGGACCGATTGACTCGAAATTTCCCCCAGACGTGGTCCTATACTGGCTGAACGAGACACAGCAGTCCCCATTGGATTCGGGTGAAATGTGTATTTTTGGTGAATATTTTAAAGAGAAACTGCCATTTTTCATGAAGAACATGGACGATTTTTTCAATAGCTTCCAGGTCTTTGGACCGATTGACACGAAATTTCCCCCAGACGTGGTCCTATACTGGCTGAACGAGACACAGCAGTCCCCATTGGATTCGGGTGAAATTTGTATTTTTGGTGAATATTTTAGTGAAAGGGGGCCATTTTTCATGAAAACCTCGGCCGATTTTTTCAATAGCTTCCAGGTCTTTGAAAACCTCGGCCGTTTTTTTCAATAGCTTCCAGGTCTTTGGACCGATTGACTCGAAATTTGCCCCAGACGTGGTCCTATACTGGCTGAACGAGACACAGCAGTCCCCATTGGATTTGGGTGAAATTTGTATTTTTGGTGAATATCTTAAAGAAAAGCCGCCATCTTTCATGGATACCTCTGCCGATTTTTTCAATAGCTTCCAGGTCTTTGGACCGATTGACTCGAAATTTCCCCCAGACGTGGTCCTATACTGGCTGAACGAGACACAGCAGTCCCCATTGGATTTGGGTGAAATTTGTATTTTTGGTGAATATTTTAAAGAGAAACTGCCATTTTTCATGAAGAACTTGGCCGATTTTTTCAATAGCTTCCAGGTCTTTGGACCGATTGACTCGAAATTTCCCCCAGACGTGGTCCTATACTGGCTGAACGAGACACAGCAGTCCCCATTGGATTTGGGTGAAATTTGTATTTTTGGTGAATATTTTAAAGAGAAACTGCCATTTTTCATGAAGAACTTGGCCGATTTTTTCAATAGCTTCCAGGTCTTTGGACCGATTGACTCGAAATTTCCCCCAGACGTGGTCCTATACTGGCTGAACGAGACACAGCAGTCCCCATTGGATTCGGGTGAAATTTGTATTTTTGGTGAATATTTTAGTGAAAGGGGGCCATTTTTCATGAAAACCTCGGCCGATTTTTTCAATAGCTTCCAGGTCTTTGAAAACCTCGGCCGTTTTTTTCAATAGCTTCCAGGTCTTTGGACCGATTGACTCGAAATTTGCCCCAGACGTGGTCCTATACTGGCTGAACGAGACACAGCAGTCCCCATTGGATTCGGGTGAAATTTGTATTTTTGGTGAATATTTTAAAGAGAAACTGCCATTTTTCATGAAGAACTTGGCCGATTTTTTCAATAGCTTCCAGGTCTTTGGACCGATTGACTCGAAATTTCCCCCAGACGTGGTCCTATACTGGCTGAACGAGACACAGCAGTCCCCATTGGATTCGGGTGAAATTTGTATTTTCGGTGAATATCTTAAAGAAAAGCCGCCATCTTTCATGGATACCTCTGCCGATTTTTTCAATAGCTTCCAGGTCGTTGGACCGATTGACTCGAAATTTCCCCCAGACGTGGTCCTATACTGGCTGAACGAGACACAGCAGTCCCCATTGGATTCGGGTGAAATTTGTATTTTTGGTGAATATTTTAGTGAAAGGCGGCCATTTTTCATGAAAACGTTGGCCGATTTTTTCAATAGCTTCCAGGTCTTTGGACCGATTGACTCGAAATTTCCCCCAGACGTGGTCCTATACTGGCTGAACGAGACACAGCAGTCCCCATTGGATTCGGGTGAAATTCGTATTTTTGGTGAATATTTTAAAGAAAAGCCGCCATCTTTCATGGATACCTCTGCCGATTTTTTCAATAGCTTCCAGGTCTTTGGACCGATTGACTCGAAATTTCCCCCAGACGTGGTCCTATACTGGCTGAACGAGACACAGCAGTCCCCATTGGATTCGGGTGAAATGTGTATTTTTGGTGAATATTTTAGTGAAAGGCGGCCATTTTTCATGAAAACGTTGGCCGATTTTTTCAATAGCTTCCAGGTCTTTGGACCGATTGACTCGAAATTTCCCCCAGACGTGGTCCTATACTGGCTGAACGAGACACAGCAGTCCCCATTGGATTCGGGTGAAATTTGTATTTTTGGTGAATATTTTAGTGAAAGGGGGCCATTTTTCATGAAAACCTCGGCCGATTTTTTCAATAGCTTCCAGGTCTTTGGACCGATTGACTCGAAATTTCCCCCAGACGTGGTCCTATACTGGCTGAACGAGACACAGCAGTCCCCATTGGATTCGGGTGAAATTTGTATTTTTGGTGAATATTTTAGTGAAAGGGGGGCATTTTTCATGAAAACCTCGGCCGATTTTTTCAATAGCTTCCAGGTCTTTGGACCGATTGACTCGAAATTTCCGCCAGACGTGGTCCTATACTGGCTGAACGAGACACAGCAGTCCCCATTGGATTCGGGTGAAATTTGTATTTTTGGTGAATATTTTAGTGAAAGGGGGGCATTTTTCATGAAAACCTCGGCCGATTTTTTCAATAGCTTCCAGGTCTTTGGACCGATTGACTCGAAATTTCCCCCAGACGTGGTCCTATACTGGCTGAACGAGACACAGCAGTCCCCATTGGATTCGGGTGGAATTTGTATTTTTGGTGAATATTTTAGTGAAAGGCGGCCATTTTTCATGAAAACCTCTGCCGATTTTTTCAATAGCTTCCAGGTCTTTGGACCGATTGACTCGAAATTTCCCCCAGACGTGGTCCTATACTGGCTGAACGAGACACAGCAGTCCCCATTGGATTCGGGTGAAATTTGTATTTTTGGTGAATATTTTAGTGAAAGGGGGGCATTTTTCATGAAAACCTCGGCCGATTTTTTCAATAGCTTCCAGGTCTTTGGACCGATTGACTCGAAATTTCCCCCAGACGTGGTCCTATACTGGCTGAACGAGACACAGCAGTCCCCATTGGATTCGGGTGAAATTTGTATTTTTGGTGAATATTTTAAAGAGAAACTGCCATTTTTCATGAAGAACTTGGCCGATTTTTTCAATAGCTTCCAGGTCTTTGAAAACCTCGGCCGATTTTTTCAATAGCTTCCAGGTCTTTGGACCGATTGACTCGAAATTTCCCCCAGACGTGGTCCTATACTGGCTGAACGAGACACAGCAGTCCCCATTGGATTCGGGTGAAATTTGTATTTTTGGTGAATATTTTAGTGAAAGGGGGGCATTTTTCATGAAAACCTCGGCCGATTTTTTCAATAGCTTCCAGGTCTTTGAAAACCTCGGCCGATTTTTTCAATAGCTTCCAGGTCTTTGGACCGATTGACTCGAAATTTCCCCCAGACGTGGTCCTATACTGGCTGAACGAGACACAGCAGTCCCCATTGGATTCGGGTGAAATTTGTATTTTTGGTGAATATTTTAAAGAGAAGCTGCCATTTTTCATGAAGACCTTGGCCGATTTTTTCAATAGCTTCCAGGTCTTTGGACCGATTGACTGGAAATTTCCCCCAGACGTGGTCCTATACTGGCTGAAAGAGACACAGCATTCCCTATTGGATTCGGGTGAAATTTGTATTTTTGGTGAATATTTTAGTGAAAGGGGGGCATTTTTCATGAAAACCTCGGCCGATTTTTTCAATAGCTTCCAGGTCTTTGGAGCGATTGACTCGAAATTTCCCCCAGACGTGGTCCTATACTGGCTGAACGAGACACAGCAGTCCCCATTGGATTCGGGTGAAATTTGTATTTTTGGTGAATATTTTAGTGAAAGGGGGCCATTTTTCATGAAAACCTCGGCCGATTTTTTCAATAGCTTCCAGGTCTTTGAAAACCTCGGCCGATTTTTTCAATAGCTTCCAGGTCTTTGGACCGATTGACTCGAAATTTCCCCCAGACGTGGTCCTATACTGGCTGAACGAGACACAGCAGTCCCCATTGGATTCGGGTGAAATTTGTATTGTTGGTGAATATTTTAAAGAGAAACTGCCATTTTTCATGAAGAACTTGGCCGATTTTTTCAATAGCTTCCAGGTCTTTGAAAACCTCGGCCGATCTTTTCAATAGCTTCCAGGTCTTTGGACCGAATGACTCGAAATTTCCCCCAGACGTGGTCCTATACTGGCTGAACGAGACACAGCAGTCCCCATTGGATTCGGGTGAAATTTGTATTTTTGGTGAATATTTTAGTGAAAGGGGGGCATTTTTCATGAAAACCTCGGCCGATTTTTTCAATAGCTTCCAGGTCTTTGGACCGATTGACTCGAAATTTCCCCCAGACGTGGTCCTATACTGGCTGAACGAGACACAGCAGTCCCCATTGGATTCGGGTGAAATTTGTATTGTTGGTGAATATTTTAAAGAGAAACTGCCATTTTTCATGAAGAACTTGGCCGATTTTTTCAATAGCTTCCAGGTCTTTGAAAACCTCGGCCGATTTTTTCAATAGGTTCCAGGTCTTTGGACCGACTGACTCGAAATTTCCCCCAGACGTGGTCCTATACTGGCTGAACGAGACACAGCAGTCCCCATTGGATTCGGGTGAAATTTGTGTTTTGGGTGAATATTTTAGTGAAAGGGGGTCATTTTTCATGAAAACCTCGGCCAATTTTTTCAATAGCTTCCAGGTCTTTGAAAGCCTCGGCCGATTTTTTCAATAGCTTCCAGGTCTTTGGACCGATTGACTCGAAATTTCCCCCAGACGTGGTCCTATACTGGCTGAACGAGACACAGCAGTCCCCATTGGATTCGGGTGAAATTTGTATTTTTGGTGAATATTTTAAAGAGAAGCTGCCATTTTTCATGAAGACCTTGGCCGATTTTTTCAATAGCTTCCAGGTCTTTGGACCGATTGACTGGAAATTTCCCCCAGACGTGGTCCTATACTGGCTGAAAGAGACACAGCATTCCCTATTGGATTCGGGTGAAATTTGTATTTTTGGTGAATACTTTAGTGAAAGGGGGGCATTTTTCATGAAAACCTCGGCCGATTTTTTCAATAGCTTCCAGGTCTTTGGAGCGATTGACTCGAAATTTCCCCCAGACGTGGTCCTATACTGGCTGAACGAGACACAGCAGTCCCCATTGGATTCGGGTGAAATTTGTATTTTTGGTGAATATTTTAGTGAAAGGGGGCCATTTTTCATGAAAACCTCGGCCGATTTTTTCAATAGCTTCCAGGTCTTTGAAAACCTCGGCCGATTTTTTCAATAGCTTCCAGGTCTTTGAAAACCTCGGCCGTTTTTTTCAATAGCTTCCAGGTCTTTGGACCGATTGACTCGAAATTTGCCCCAGACGTGGTCCTATACTGGCTGAACGAGACACAGCAGTCCCCATTGGATTCGGGTGAAATTTGTATTTTTGGTGAATATTTTAAAGAGAAACTGCCATTTTTCATGAAGAACTTGGCCGATTTTTTCAATAGCTTCCAGGTCTTTGGACCGATTGACTCGAAATTTCCCCCAGACGTGGTCCTATACTGGCTGAACGAGACACAGCAGTCCCCATTGGATTCGGGTGAAATTTGTATTTTCGGTGAATATCTTAAAGAAAAGCCGCCATCTTTCATGGATACCTCTGCCGATTTTTTCAATAGCTTCCAGGTCGTTGGACCGATTGACTCGAAATTTCCCCCAGACGTGGTCCTATACTGGCTGAACGAGACACAGCAGTCCCCATTGGATTCGGGTGAAATTTGTATTTTTGGTGAATATTTTAGTGAAAGGCGGCCATTTTTCATGAAAACGTTGGCCGATTTTTTCAATAGCTTCCAGGTCTTTGGACCGATTGACTCGAAATTTCCCCCAGACGTGGTCCTATACTGGCTGAACGAGACACAGCAGTCCCCATTGGATTCGGGTGAAATTCGTATTTTTGGTGAATATTTTAAAGAAAAGCCGCCATCTTTCATGGATACCTCTGCCGATTTTTTCAATAGCTTCCAGGTCTTTGGACCGATTGACTCGAAATTTCCCCCAGACGTGGTCCTATACTGGCTGAACGAGACACAGCAGTCCCCATTGGATTCGGGTGAAATGTGTATTTTTGGTGAATATTTTAGTGAAAGGCGGCCATTTTTCATGAAAACGTTGGCCGATTTTTTCAATAGCTTCCAGGTCTTTGGACCGATTGACTCGAAATTTCCCCCAGACGTGGTCCTATACTGGCTGAACGAGACACAGCAGTCCCCATTGGATTCGGGTGAAATTTGTATTTTTGGTGAATATTTTAGTGAAAGGGGGCCATTTTTCATGAAAACCTCGGCCGATTTTTTCAATAGCTTCCAGGTCTTTGAAAACCTCGGCCGATTTTTTCAATAGCTTCCAGGTCTTTGGACCGATTGACTCGAAATTTCCCCCAGACGTGGTCCTATACTGGCTGAACGAGACACAGCAGTCCCCATTGGATTCGGGTGAAATTTGTATTTTTGGTGAATATTTTAGTGAAAGGGGGGCATTTTTCATGAAAACCTCGGCCGATTTTTTCAATAGCTTCCAGGTCTTTGGACCGATTGACTCGAAATTTCCGCCAGACGTGGTCCTATACTGGCTGAACGAGACACAGCAGTCCCCATTGGATTCGGGTGAAATTTGTATTTTTGGTGAATATTTTAGTGAAAGGGGGGCATTTTTCATGAAAACCTCGGCCGATTTTTTCAATAGCTTCCAGGTCTTTGGACCGATTGACTCGAAATTTCCCCCAGACGTGGTCCTATACTGGCTGAACGAGACACAGCAGTCCCCATTGGATTCGGGTGGAATTTGTATTTTTGGTGAATATTTTAGTGAAAGGCGGCCATTTTTCATGAAAACCTCGGCCGATTTTTTCAATAGCTTCCAGGTCTTTGGACCGATTGACTCGAAATTTCCCCCAGACGTGGTCCTATACTGGCTGAACGAGACACAGCAGTCCCCATTGGATTCGGGTGAAATTTGTATTTTTGGTGAATATTTTAGTGAAAGGGGGGCATTTTTCATGAAAACCTCGGCCGATTTTTTCAATAGCTTCCAGGTCTTTGGACCGATTGACTCGAAATTTCCCCCAGACGTGGTCCTATACTGGCTGAACGAGACACAGCAGTCCCCATTGGATTCGGGTGAAATTTGTATTTTTGGTGAATATTTTAAAGAGAAACTGCCATTTTTCATGAAAACCTCGGCCGATTTTTTCAATAGCTTCCAGGTCTTTGAAAACCTCGGCCGATTTTTTCAATAGCTTCCAGGTCTTTGGACCGATTGACTCGAAATTTCCCCCAGACGTGGTCCTATACTGGCTGAACGAGACACAGCAGTCCCCATTGGATTCGGGTGAAATTTGTATTTTTGGTGAATATTTTAGTGAAAGGGGGGCATTTTTCATGAAAACCTCGGCCGATTTTTTCAATAGCTTCCAGGTCTTTGAAAACCTCGGCCGATTTTTTCAATAGCTTCCAGGTCTTTGGACCGATTGACTCGAAATTTCCCCCAGACGTGGTCCTATACTGGCTGAACGAGACACAGCAGTCCCCATTGGATTCGGGTGAAATTTGTATTTTTGGTGAATATTTTAAAGAGAAGCTGCCATTTTTCATGAAGACCTTGGCCGATTTTTTCAATAGCTTCCAGGTCTTTGGACCGATTGACTCGAAATTTCCCCCAGACGTGGTCCTATACTGGCTGAAAGAGACACAGCATTCCCTATTGGATTCGGGTGAAATTTGTATTTTTGGTGAATATTTTAGTGAAAGGGGGGCATTTTTCATGAAAACCTCGGCCGATTTTTTCAATAGCTTCCAGGTCTTTGGAGCGATTGACTCGAAATTTCCCCCAGACGTGGTCCTATACTGGCTGAACGAGACACAGCAGTCCCCATTGGATTCGGGTGAAATTTGTATTTTTGGTGAATATTTTAGTGAAAGGGGGCCATTTTTCATGAAAACCTCGGCCGATTTTTTCAATAGCTTCCAGGTCTTTGAAAACCTCGGCCGATTTTTTCAATAGCTTCCAGGTCTTTGAAAACCTCGGCCGTTTTTTTCAATAGCTTCCAGGTCTTTGGACCGATTGACTCGAAATTTGCCCCAGACGTGGTCCTATACTGGCTGAACGAGACACAGCAGTCCCCATTGGATTCGGGTGAAATTTGTATTTTTGGTGAATATTTTAAAGAGAAACTGCCATTTTTCATGAAGAACTTGGCCGATTTTTTCAATAGCTTCCAGGTCTTTGGACCGATTGACTCGAAATTTCCCCCAGACGTGGTCCTATACTGGCTGAACGAGACACAGCAGTCCCCATTGGATTCGGGTGAAATTTGTATTTTCGGTGAATATCTTAAAGAAAAGCCGCCATCTTTCATGGATACCTCTGCCGATTTTTTCAATAGCTTCCAGGTCGTTGGACCGATTGACTCGAAATTTCCCCCAGACGTGGTCCTATACTGGCTGAACGAGACACAGCAGTCCCCATTGGATTCGGGTGAAATTTGTATTTTTGGTGAATATTTTAGTGAAAGGCGGCCATTTTTCATGAAAACGTTGGCCGATTTTTTCAATAGCTTCCAGGTCTTTGGACCGATTGACTCGAAATTTCCCCCAGACGTGGTCCTATACTGGCTGAACGAGACACAGCAGTCCCCATTGGATTCGGGTGAAATTCGTATTTTTGGTGAATATTTTAAAGAAAAGCCGCCATCTTTCATGGATACCTCTGCCGATTTTTTCAATAGCTTCCAGGTCTTTGGACCGATTGACTCGAAATTTCCCCCAGACGTGGTCCTATACTGGCTGAACGAGACACAGCAGTCCCCATTGGATTCGGGTGAAATGTGTATTTTTGGTGAATATTTTAGTGAAAGGCGGCCATTTTTCATGAAAACGTTGGCCGATTTTTTCAATAGCTTCCAGGTCTTTGGACCGATTGACTCGAAATTTCCCCCAGACGTGGTCCTATACTGGCTGAACGAGACACAGCAGTCCCCATTGGATTCGGGTGAAATTTGTATTTTTGGTGAATATTTTAGTGAAAGGGGGCCATTTTTCATGAAAACCTCGGCCGATTTTTTCAATAGCTTCCAGGTCTTTGAAAACCTCGGCCGATTTTTTCAATAGCTTCCAGGTCTTTGGACCGATTGACTCGAAATTTCCCCCAGACGTGGTCCTATACTGGCTGAACGAGACACAGCAGTCCCCATTGGATTCGGGTGAAATTTGTATTTTTGGTGAATATTTTAGTGAAAGGGGGGCATTTTTCATGAAAACCTCGGCCGATTTTTTCAATAGCTTCCAGGTCTTTGGACCGATTGACTCGAAATTTCCGCCAGACGTGGTCCTATACTGGCTGAACGAGACACAGCAGTCCCCATTGGATTCGGGTGAAATTTGTATTTTTGGTGAATATTTTAGTGAAAGGGGGGCATTTTTCATGAAAACCTCGGCCGATTTTTTCAATAGCTTCCAGGTCTTTGGACCGATTGACTCGAAATTTCCCCCAGACGTGGTCCTATACTGGCTGAACGAGACACAGCAGTCCCCATTGGATTCGGGTGGAATTTGTATTTTTGGTGAATATTTTAGTGAAAGGCGGCCATTTTTCATGAAAACCTCGGCCGATTTTTTCAATAGCTTCCAGGTCTTTGGACCGATTGACTCGAAATTTCCCCCAGACGTGGTCCTATACTGGCTGAACGAGACACAGCAGTCCCCATTGGATTCGGGTGAAATTTGTATTTTTGGTGAATATTTTAGTGAAAGGGGGGCATTTTTCATGAAAACCTCGGCCGATTTTTTCAATAGCTTCCAGGTCTTTGGACCGATTGACTCGAAATTTCCCCCAGACGTGGTCCTATACTGGCTGAACGAGACACAGCAGTCCCCATTGGATTCGGGTGAAATTTGTATTTTTGGTGAATATTTTAAAGAGAAACTGCCATTTTTCATGAAAACCTCGGCCGATTTTTTCAATAGCTTCCAGGTCTTTGAAAACCTCGGCCGATTTTTTCAATAGCTTCCAGGTCTTTGGACCGATTGACTCGAAATTTCCCCCAGACGTGGTCCTATACTGGCTGAACGAGACACAGCAGTCCCCATTGGATTCGGGTGAAATTTGTATTTTTGGTGAATATTTTAGTGAAAGGGGGGCATTTTTCATGAAAACCTCGGCCGATTTTTTCAATAGCTTCCAGGTCTTTGAAAACCTCGGCCGATTTTTTCAATAGCTTCCAGGTCTTTGGACCGATTGACTCGAAATTTCCCCCAGACGTGGTCCTATACTGGCTGAACGAGACACAGCAGTCCCCATTGGATTCGGGTGAAATTTGTATTTTTGGTGAATATTTTAAAGAGAAGCTGCCATTTTTCATGAAGACCTTGGCCGATTTTTTCAATAGCTTCCAGGTCTTTGGACCGATTGACTCGAAATTTCCCCCAGACGTGGTCCTATACTGGCTGAAAGAGACACAGCATTCCCTATTGGATTCGGGTGAAATTTGTATTTTTGGTGAATATTTTAGTGAAAGGGGGGCATTTTTCATGAAAACCTCGGCCGATTTTTTCAATAGCTTCCAGGTCTTTGGAGCGATTGACTCGAAATTTCCCCCAGACGTGGTCCTATACTGGCTGAACGAGACACAGCAGTCCCCATTGGATTCGGGTGAAATTTGTATTTTTGGTGAATATTTTAGTGAAAGGGGGCCATTTTTCATGAAAACCTCGGCCGATTTTTTCAATAGCTTCCAGGTCTTTGAAAACCTCGGCCGATTTTTTCAATAGCTTCCAGGTCTTTGGACCGATTGACTCGAAATTTCCCCCAGACGTGGTCCTATACTGGCTGAACGAGACACAGCAGTCCCCATTGGATTCGGGTGAAATTTGTATTGTTGGTGAATATTTTAAAGAGAAACTGCCATTTTTCATGAAGAACTTGGCCGATTTTTTCAATAGCTTCCAGGTCTTTGAAAACCTCGGCCGATCTTTTCAATAGCTTCCAGGTCTTTGGACCGAATGACTCGAAATTTCCCCCAGACGTGGTCCTATACTGGCTGAACGAGACACAGCAGTCCCCATTGGATTCGGGTGAAATTTGTATTTTTGGTGAATATTTTAGTGAAAGGGGGGCATTTTTCATGAAAACCTCGGCCGATTTTTTCAATAGCTTCCAGGTCTTTGGACCGATTGACTCGAAATTTCCCCCAGACGTGGTCCTATACTGGCTGAACGAGACACAGCAGTCCCCATTGGATTCGGGTGAAATTTGTATTGTTGGTGAATATTTTAAAGAGAAACTGCCATTTTTCATGAAGAACTTGGCCGATTTTTTCAATAGCTTCCAGGTCTTTGAAAACCTCGGCCGATTTTTTCAATAGGTTCCAGGTCTTTGGACCGACTGACTCGAAATTTCCCCCAGACGTGGTCCTATACTGGCTGAACGAGACACAGCAGTCCCCATTGGATTCGGGTGAAATTTGTGTTTTGGGTGAATATTTTAGTGAAAGGGGGTCATTTTTCATGAAAACCTCGGCCAATTTTTTCAATAGCTTCCAGGTCTTTGAAAGCCTCGGCCGATTTTTTCAATAGCTTCCAGGTCTTTGGACCGATTGACTCGAAATTTCCCCCAGACGTGGTCCTATACTGGCTGAACGAGACACAGCAGTCCCCATTGGATTTGGGTGAAATTTGTATTTTTGGTGAATATCTTAAAGAAAAGCCCCCATCTTTCATGGATACCTCTGCCGATTTTTTCAATAGCTTCCAGGTCTTTGGACCGATTGACTCGAAATTTCCCCCAGACGTGGTCCTATACTGGCTGAACGAGACACAGCAGTCCCCATTGGATTTGGGTGAAATTTGTATTTTTGGTGAATATTTTAAAGAGAAACTGCCATTTTTCATGAAGAACATGGACGATTTTTTCAATAGCTTCCAGGTCTTTGGACCGATTGACTCGAAATTTCCCCCAGACGTGGTCCTATACTGGCTGAACGAGACACAGCAGTCCCCATTGGATTCGGGTGAAATTTGTATTTTTGGTGAATATTTTAGTGAAAGGGGGCCATTTTTCATGAAAACCTCGGCCGATTTTTTCAATAGCTTCCAGGTCTTTGAAAACCTCGGCCGTTTTTTTCAATAGCTTCCAGGTCTTTGGACCGATTGACTCGAAATTTGCCCCAGACGTGGTCCTATACTGGCTGAACGAGACACAGCAGTCCCCATTGGATTTGGGTGAAATTTGTATTTTTGGTGAATATCTTAAAGAAAAGCCGCCATCTTTCATGGATACCTCTGCCGATTTTTTCAATAGCTTCCAGGTCTTTGGACCGATTGACTCGAAATTTCCCCCAGACGTGGTCCTATACTGGCTGAACGAGACACAGCAGTCCCCATTGGATTTGGGTGAAATTTGTATTTTTGGTGAATATTTTAAAGAGAAACTGCCATTTTTCATGAAGAACTTGGCCGATTTTTTCAATAGCTTCCAGGTCTTTGGACCGATTGACTCGAAATTTCCCCCAGACGTGGTCCTATACTGGCTGAACGAGACACAGCAGTCCCCATTGGATTTGGGTGAAATTTGTATTTTTGGTGAATATTTTAAAGAGAAACTGCCATTTTTCATGAAGAACTTGGCCGATTTTTTCAATAGCTTCCAGGTCTTTGGACCGATTGACTCGAAATTTCCCCCAGACGTGGTCCTATACTGGCTGAACGAGACACAGCAGTCCCCATTGGATTCGGGTGAAATTTGTATTTTTGGTGAATATTTTAGTGAAAGGGGGCCATTTTTCATGAAAACCTCGGCCGATTTTTTCAATAGCTTCCAGGTCTTTGAAAACCTCGGCCGTTTTTTTCAATAGCTTCCAGGTCTTTGGACCGATTGACTCGAAATTTGCCCCAGACGTGGTCCTATACTGGCTGAACGAGACACAGCAGTCCCCATTGGATTCGGGTGAAATTTGTATTTTTGGTGAATATTTTAAAGAGAAACTGCCATTTTTCATGAAGAACTTGGCCGATTTTTTCAATAGCTTCCAGGTCTTTGGACCGATTGACTCGAAATTTCCCCCAGACGTGGTCCTATACTGGCTGAACGAGACACAGCAGTCCCCATTGGATTCGGGTGAAATTTGTATTTTCGGTGAATATCTTAAAGAAAAGCCCCCATCTTTCATGGATACCTCTGCCGATTTTTTCAATAGCTTCCAGGTCGTTGGACCGATTGACTCGAAATTTCCCCCAGACGTGGTCCTATACTGGCTGAACGAGACACAGCAGTCCCCATTGGATTCGGGTGAAATTTGTATTTTTGGTGAATATTTTAGTGAAAGGCGGCCATTTTTCATGAAAACGTTGGCCGATTTTTTCAATAGCTTCCAGGTCTTTGGACCGATTGACTCGAAATTTCCCCCAGACGTGGTCCTATACTGGCTGAACGAGACACAGCAGTCCCCATTGGATTCGGGTGAAATTCGTATTTTTGGTGAATATTTTAAAGAAAAGCCGCCATCTTTCATGGATACCTCTGCCGATTTTTTCAATAGCTTCCAGGTCTTTGGACCGATTGACTCGAAATTTCCCCCAGACGTGGTCCTATACTGGCTGAACGAGACACAGCAGTCCCCATTGGATTCGGGTGAAATTTGTATTTTTGGTGAATATTTTAGTGAAAGGGGGCCATTTTTCATGAAAACCTCGGCCGATTTTTTCAATAGCTTCCAGGTCTTTGGACCGATTGACTCGAAATTTCCCCCAGACGTGGTCCTATACTGGCTGAACGAGACACAGCAGTCCCCATTGGATTCGGGTGAAATTTGTATTTTTGGTGAATATTTTAGTGAAAGGGGGGCATTTTTCATGAAAACCTCGGCCGATTTTTTCAATAGCTTCCAGGTCTTTGGACCGATTGACTCGAAATTTCCGCCAGACGTGGTCCTATACTGGCTGAACGAGACACAGCAGTCCCCATTGGATTCGGGTGGAATTTGTATTTTTGGTGAATATTTTAGTGAAAGGCGGCCATTTTTCATGAAAACCTCGGCCGATTTTTTCAATAGCTTCCAGGTCTTTGGACCGATTGACTCGAAATTTCCCCCAGACGTGGTCCTATACTGGCTGAACGAGACACAGCAGTCCCCATTGGATTCGGGTGAAATTTGTATTTTTGGTGAATATTTTAGTGAAAGGGGGGCATTTTTCATGAAAACCTCGGCCGATTTTTTCAATAGCTTCCAGGTCTTTGGACCGATTGACTCGAAATTTCCCCCAGACGTGGTCCTATACTGGCTGAACGAGACACAGCAGTCCCCATTGGATTCGGGTGAAATTTGTATTTTTGGTGAATATTTTAAAGAGAAACTGCCATTTTTCATGAAGAACTTGGCCGATTTTTTCAATAGCTTCCAGGTCTTTGAAAACCTCGGCCGATTTTTTCAATAGCTTCCAGGTCTTTGGACCGATTGACTCGAAACTTCCCCCAGACGTGGTCCTATACTGGCTGAACGAGACACAGCAGTCCCCATTGGATTCGGGTGAAATTTGTATTTTTGGTGAATATTTTAGTGAAAGGGGGGCATTTTTCATGAAAACCTCGGCCGATTTTTTCAATAGCTTCCAGGTCTTTGAAAACCTCGGCCGATTTTTTCAATAGCTTCCAGGTCTTTGGACCGATTGACTCGAAATTTCCCCCAGACGTGGTCCTATACTGGCTGAACGAGACACAGCAGTCCCCATTGGATTCGGGTGAAATTTGTATTTTTGGTGAATATTTTAAAGAGAAGCTGCCATTTTTCATGAAGACCTTGGCCGATTTTTTCAATAGCTTCCAGGTCTTTGGACCGATTGACTGGAAATTTCCCCCAGACGTGGTCCTATACTGGCTGAAAGAGACACAGCATTCCCTATTGGATTCGGGTGAAATTTGTATTTTTGGTGAATATTTTAGTGAAAGGGGGGCATTTTTCATGAAAACCTCGGCCGATTTTTTCAATAGCTTCCAGGTCTTTGGAGCGATTGACTCGAAATTTCCCCCAGACGTGGTCCTATACTGGCTGAACGAGACACAGCAGTCCCCATTGGATTCGGGTGAAATTTGTATTTTTGGTGAATATTTTAGTGAAAGGGGGCAATTTTTCATGAAAACCTCGGCCGATTTTTTCAATAGCTTCCAGGTCTTTGAAAACCTCGGCCGATTTTTTCAATAGCTTCCAGGTCTTTGGACCGATTGACTCGAAATTTCCCCCAGACGTGGTCCTATACTGGCTGAACGAGACACAGCAGTCCCCATTGGATTCGGGTGAAATTTGTATTGTTGGTGAATATTTTAAAGAGAAACTGCCATTTTTCATGAAGAACTTGGCCGATTTTTTCAATAGCTTCCAGGTCTTTGAAAACCTCGGCCGATCTTTTCAATAGCTTCCAAGTCTTTGGACCGAATGACTCGAAATTTCCCCCAGACGTGGTCCTATACTGGCTGAACGAGACACAGCAGTCCCCATTGGATTCGGGTGAAATTTGTATTTTTGGTGAATATTTTAGTGAAAGGGGGGCATTTTTCATGAAAACCTCGGCCGATTTTTTCAATAGCTTCCAGGTCTTTGGACCGATTGACTCGAAATTTCCCCCAGACGTGGTCCTATACTGGCTGAACGAGACACAGCAGTCCCCATTGGATTCGGGTGAAATTTGTATTGTTGGTGAATATTTTAAAGAGAAACTGCCATTTTTCATGAAGAACTTGGCCGATTTTTTCAATAGCTTCCAGGTCTTTGAAAACATCGGCCGATTTTTTCAATAGGTTCCAGGTCTTTGGACCGACTGACTCGAAATTTCCCCCAGACGTGGTCCTATACTGGCTGAACGAGACACAGCAGTCCCCATTGGATTCGGGTGAAATTTGTGTTTTGGGTGAATATTTTAGTGAAAGGGGGTCATTTTTCATGAAAACCTCGGCCAATTTTTTCAATAGCTTCCAGGTCTCTGAAAGCCTCGGCCGATTTTTTCAATAGCTTCCAGGTCTTTGGACCGATTGACTCGAAATTTCCCCCAGACGTGGTCCTATACTGGCTGAACGAGACACAGCAGTCCCCATTGGATTCGGGTGAAATTTGTATTTTTGGTGAATATTTTAAAGAGAAGCTGCCATTTTTCATGAAGACCTTGGCCGATTTTTTCAATAGCTTCCAGGTCTTTGGACCGATTGACTGGAAATTTCCCCCAGACGTGGTCCTATACTGGCTGAAAGAGACACAGCATTCCCTATTGGATTCGGGTGAAATTTGTATTTTTGGTGAATACTTTAGTGAAAGGGGGGCATTTTTCATGAAAACCTCGGCCGATTTTTTCAATAGCTTCCAGGTCTTTGGAGCGATTGACTCGAAATTTCCCCCAGACGTGGTCCTATACTGGCTGAACGAGACACAGCAGTCCCCATTGGATTCGGGTGAAATTTGTATTTTTGGTGAATATTTTAGTGAAAGGGGGCCATTTTTCATGAAAACCTCGGCCGATTTTTTCAATAGCTTCCAGGTCTTTGAAAACCTCGGCCGATTTTTTCAATAGCTTCCAGGTCTTTGGACCGATTGACTCGAAATTTCCCCCAGACGTGGTCCTATACTGGCTGAACGAGACACAGCAGTCCCCATTGGATTCGGGTGAAATTTGTATTGTTGGTGAATATTTTAGTGAAAGGGGGGCATTTTTCATGAAAACCTCGGCCGATTTTTTCAATAGCTTCCAGGTCTTTGGACCGATTGACTCGAAATTTCCCCCAGACGTGGTCCTATACTGGCTGAACGAGACACAGCAGTCCCCATTGGATTTGGGTGAAATTTGTATTTTTGGTGAATATTTTAAAGAGAAACTGCCATTTTTCATGAAGAACTTGGCCGATTTTTTCAATAGCTTCCAGGTCTTTGGACCGATTGACTCGAAATTTCCCCCAGACGTGGTCCTATACTGGCTGAACGAGACACAGCAGTCCCCATTGGATTCGGGTGAAATTTGTATTTTTGGTGAATATTTTAGTGAAAGGGGGCCATTTTTCATGAAAACCTCGGCCGATTTTTTCAATAGCTTCCAGGTCTTTGAAAACCTCGGCCGTTTTTTTCAATAGCTTCCAGGTCTTTGGACCGATTGACTCGAAATTTGCCCCAGACGTGGTCCTATACTGGCTGAACGAGACACAGCAGTCCCCATTGGATTCGGGTGAAATTTGTATTTTTGGTGAATATTTTAAAGAGAAACTGCCATTTTTCATGAAGAACTTGGCCGATTTTTTCAATAGCTTCCAGGTCTTTGGACCGATTGACTCGAAATTTCCCCCAGACGTGGTCCTATACTGGCTGAACGAGACACAGCAGTCCCCATTGGATTCGGGTGAAATTTGTATTTTCGGTGAATATCTTAAAGAAAAGCCGCCATCTTTCATGGATACCTCTGCCGATTTTTTCAATAGCTTCCAGGTCGTTGGACCGATTGACTCGAAATTTCCCCCAGACGTGGTCCTATACTGGCTGAACGAGACACAGCAGTCCCCATTGGATTCGGGTGAAATTTGTATTTTTGGTGAATATTTTAGTGAAAGGCGGCCATTTTTCATGAAAACGTTGGCCGATTTTTTCAATAGCTTCCAGGTCTTTGGACCGATTGACTCGAAATTTCCCCCAGACGTGGTCCTATACTGGCTGAACGAGACACAGCAGTCCCCATTGGATTCGGGTGAAATTCGTATTTTTGGTGAATATTTTAAAGAAAAGCCGCCATCTTTCATGGATACCTCTGCCGATTTTTTCAATAGCTTCCAGGTCTTTGGACCGATTGACTCGAAATTTCCCCCAGACGTGGTCCTATACTGGCTGAACGAGACACAGCAGTCCCCATTGGATTCGGGTGAAATGTGTATTTTTGGTGAATATTTTAGTGAAAGGCGGCCATTTTTCATGAAAACGTTGGCCGATTTTTTCAATAGCTTCCAGGTCTTTGGACCGATTGACTCGAAATTTCCCCCAGACGTGGTCCTATACTGGCTGAACGAGACACAGCAGTCCCCATTGGATTCGGGTGAAATTTGTATTTTTGGTGAATATTTTAGTGAAAGGGGGCCATTTTTCATGAAAACCTCGGCCGATTTTTTCAATAGCTTCCAGGTCTTTGGACCGATTGACTCGAAATTTCCCCCAGACGTGGTCCTATACTGGCTGAACGAGACACAGCAGTCCCCATTGGATTCGGGTGAAATTTGTATTTTTGGTGAATATTTTAGTGAAAGGGGGGCATTTTTCATGAAAACCTCGGCCGATTTTTTCAATAGCTTCCAGGTCTTTGGACCGATTGACTCGAAATTTCCGCCAGACGTGGTCCTATACTGGCTGAACGAGACACAGCAGTCCCCATTGGATTCGGGTGAAATTTGTATTTTTGGTGAATATTTTAGTGAAAGGGGGGCATTTTTCATGAAAACCTCGGCCGATTTTTTCAATAGCTTCCAGGTCTTTGGACCGATTGACTCGAAATTTCCCCCAGACGTGGTCCTATACTGGCTGAACGAGACACAGCAGTCCCCATTGGATTCGGGTGGAATTTGTATTTTTGGTGAATATTTTAGTGAAAGGCGGCCATTTTTCATGAAAACCTCGGCCGATTTTTTCAATAGCTTCCAGGTCTTTGGACCGATTGACTCGAAATTTCCCCCAGACGTGGTCCTATACTGGCTGAACGAGACACAGCAGTCCCCATTGGATTCGGGTGAAATTTGTATTTTTGGTGAATATTTTAGTGAAAGGGGGGCATTTTTCATGAAAACCTCGGCCGATTTTTTCAATAGCTTCCAGGTCTTTGGACCGATTGACTCGAAATTTCCCCCAGACGTGGTCCTATACTGGCTGAACGAGACACAGCAGTCCCCATTGGATTCGGGTGAAATTTGTATTTTTGGTGAATATTTTAAAGAGAAACTGCCATTTTTCATGAAGAACTTGGCCGATTTTTTCAATAGCTTCCAGGTCTTTGAAAACCTCGGCCGATTTTTTCAATAGCTTCCAGGTCTTTGGACCGATTGACTCGAAATTTCCCCCAGACGTGGTCCTATACTGGCTGAACGAGACACAGCAGTCCCCATTGGATTCGGGTGAAATTTGTATTTTTGGTGAATATTTTAGTGAAAGGGGGGCATTTTTCATGAAAACCTCGGCCGATTTTTTCAATAGCTTCCAGGTCTTTGAAAACCTCGGCCGATTTTTTCAATAGCTTCCAGGTCTTTGGACCGATTGACTCGAAATTTCCCCCAGACGTGGTCCTATACTGGCTGAACGAGACACAGCAGTCCCCATTGGATTCGGGTGAAATTTGTATTTTTGGTGAATATTTTAAAGAGAAGCTGCCATTTTTCATGAAGACCTTGGCCGATTTTTTCAATAGCTTCCAGGTCTTTGGACCGATTGACTGGAAATTTCCCCCAGACGTGGTCCTATACTGGCTGAAAGAGACACAGCATTCCCTATTGGATTCGGGTGAAATTTGTATTTTTGGTGAATATTTTAGTGAAAGGGGGGCATTTTTCATGAAAACCTCGGCCGATTTTTTCAATAGCTTCCAGGTCTTTGGAGCGATTGACTCGAAATTTCCCCCAGACGTGGTCCTATACTGGCTGAACGAGACACAGCAGTCCCCATTGGATTCGGGTGAAATTTGTATTTTTGGTGAATATTTTAGTGAAAGGGGGCAATTTTTCATGAAAACCTCGGCCGATTTTTTCAATAGCTTCCAGGTCTTTGAAAACCTCGGCCGATTTTTTCAATAGCTTCCAGGTCTTTGGACCGATTGACTCGAAATTTCCCCCAGACGTGGTCCTATACTGGCTGAACGAGACACAGCAGTCCCCATTGGATTCGGGTGAAATTTGTATTGTTGGTGAATATTTTAAAGAGAAACTGCCATTTTTCATGAAGAACTTGGCCGATTTTTTCAATAGCTTCCAGGTCTTTGAAAACCTTGGCCGATCTTTTCAATAGCTTCCAGGTCTTTGGACCGAATGACTCGAAATTTCCCCCAGACGTGGTCCTATACTGGCTGAACGAGACACAGCAGTCCCCATTGGATTCGGGTGAAATTTGTATTTTTGGTGAATATTTTAGTGAAAGGGGGGCATTTTTCATGAAAACCTCGGCCGATTTTTTCAATAGCTTCCAGGTCTTTGGACCGATTGACTCGAAATTTCCCCCAGACGTGGTCCTATACTGGCTGAACGAGACACAGCAGTCCCCATTGGATTCGGGTGAAATTTGTATTGTTGGTGAATATTTTAAAGAGAAACTGCCATTTTTCATGAAGAACTTGGCCGATTTTTTCAATAGCTTCCAGGTCTTTGAAAACCTCGGCCGATTTTTTCAATAGGTTCCAGGTCTTTGGACCGACTGACTCGAAATTTCCCCCAGACGTGGTCCTATACTGGCTGAACGAGACACAGCAGTCCCCATTGGATTCGGGTGAAATTTGTGTTTTGGGTGAATATTTTAGTGAAAGGGGGTCATTTTTCATGAAAACCTCGGCCAATTTTTTCAATAGCTTCCAGGTCTTTGAAAGCCTCGGCCGATTTTTTCAATAGCTTCCAGGTCTTTGGACCGATTGACTCGAAATTTCCCCCAGACGTGGTCCTATACTGGCTGAACGAGACACAGCAGTCCCCATTGGATTCGGGTGAAATTTGTATTTTTGGTGAATATTTTAAAGAGAAGCTGCCATTTTTCATGAAGACCTTGGCCGATTTTTTCAATAGCTTCCAGGTCTTTGGACCGATTGACTGGAAATTTCCCCCAGACGTGGTCCTATACTGGCTGAAAGAGACACAGCATTCCCTATTGGATTCGGGTGAAATTTGTATTTTTGGTGAATACTTTAGTGAAAGGGGGGCATTTTTCATGAAAACCTCGGCCGATTTTTTCAATAGCTTCCAGGTCTTTGGAGCGATTGACTCGAAATTTCCCCCAGACGTGGTCCTATACTGGCTGAACGAGACACAGCAGTCCCCATTGGATTCGGGTGAAATTTGTATTTTTGGTGAATATTTTAGTGAAAGGGGGCCATTTTTCATGAAAACCTCGGCCGATTTTTTCAATAGCTTCCAGGTCTTTGAAAACCTCGGCCGATTTTTTCAATAGCTTCCAGGTCTTTGGACCGATTGACTCGAAATTTCCCCCAGACGTGGTCCTATACTGGCTGAACGAGACACAGCAGTCCCCATTGGATTCGGGTGAAATTTGTATTGTTGGTGAATATTTTAAAGAGAAGCTGCCATTTTTCATGAAGACCTTGGCCGATTTTTTCAATAGCTTCCAGGTCTTTGGACCGATTGACTGGAAATTTCCCCCAGACGTGGTCCTATACTGGCTGAAAGAGACACAGCATTCCCTATTGGATTCGGGTGAAATTTGTATTTTTGGTGAATACTTTAGTGAAAGGGGGGCATTTTTCATGAAAACCTCGGCCGATTTTTTCAATAGCTTCCAGGTCTTTGGAGCGATTGACTCGAAATTTCCCCCAGACGTGGTCCTATACTGGCTGAACGAGACACAGCAGTCCCCATTGGATTCGGGTGAAATTTGTATTTTTGGTGAATATTTTAGTGAAAGGGGGCCATTTTTCATGAAAACCTCGGCCGATTTTTTCAATAGCTTCCAGGTCTTTGAAAACCTCGGCCGATTTTTTCAATAGCTTCCAGGTCTTTGGACCGATTGACTCGAAATTTCCCCCAGACGTGGTCCTATACTGGCTGAACGAGACACAGCAGTCCCCATTGGATTCGGGTGAAATTTGTATTGTTGGTGAATATTTTAAAGAGAAACTGCCATTTTTCATGAAGAACTTGGCCGATTTTTTCAATAGCTTCCAGGTCTTTGAAAACCTCGGCCGATTTTTTCAATAGGTTCCAGGTCTTTGGACCGACTGACTCGAAATTTCCCCCAGACGTGGTCCTATACTGGCTGAACGAGACACAGCAGTCCCCATTGGATTCGGGTGAAATTTGTGTTTTGGGTGAATATTTTAGTGAAAGGGGGTCATTTTTCATGACAACCTAGGCCAATTTTTTCAATAGCTTCCACGTCTTTGAAAACCTCGGCCGATTTTTTCAATAGCTTCCAGGTCTTTGGACCGATTGACTCGAAATTTCCCCCAGACGTGGTCCTATACTGGCTGAACGAGACACAGCAGTCCCCATTGGATTCGGGTGAAATTTGTATTTTTGGTGAATATTTTAGTGAAAGGGGGGCATTTTTCATGAAAACCTCGGCCGATTTTTTCAATAGCTTCCAGGTCTTTGGACCGATTGACTCGAAATTTCCCCCAGACGTGGTCCTATACTGGCTGAACGAGACACAGCAGTCCCCATTGGATTCGGGTGAAATTTGTATTTTTGGTGAATATTTTAGTGAAAGGGGGGCATTTTTCATGAAAACCTCGGCCGATTTTTTCAATAGCTTCCAGGTCTTTGGACCGATTGACTCGAAATTTACCCCAGACGTGGTCCTATACTGGCTGAATGAGACACAGCAGTCCCCATTGGATTCGGATGAAATTTGTGTTTTTGGTGAATATTTTAGTGAAAGGGGGGCATTTTTCATGAAAACCTCGGCCGATTTTTTCAATAGCTTCCAGGTCTTTGGACCGATTGACTCGAAATTTACCCCAGACGTGGTCGTATACTGGCTGAACGAGACACAGCAGTCCCCATTGGATTCGGGTGAAATTTGTATTTTTGGTGAATATCTTAAAGAAAAGCCGCCATCTTTCATGGATACCTCTGCCGATTTTTTCAATAGCTTCCAGGTCTTTGGACCGATTGACTCGAAATTTCCCCCAGACGTGGTCCTATACTGGCTGAATGAGACACAGCAGTCCCCATTGGATTCGGATGAAATTTGTGTTTTTGGTGAATATTTTAGTGAAAGGGGGTCATTTTTCATGAAAACCTCGGCCAATTTTTTCAATAGCTTCCACGTCTTTGAAAACCTCGGCCGATTTTTTCAATAGCTTCCAGGTCTTTGGACCGATTGACTCGAAATTTCCCCCAGATGTGGTCCTATACTGGCTGAACGAGACACAGCAGTCCCCATTGGATTCGGATGAAATTTGTGTTTTTGGTGAATATTTTAGTGAAAGGGGGTCATTTTTCATGAAAACCTCGGCCAATTTTTTCAATAGCTTCCAGGTCTTTGAAAACCTCGGCCGACTTTTTCAATAGCTTCCAGGTCTTTGGACCGATTGACTCGAAATTTCCCCCAGACGTGGTCCTATACTGGCTGAACGAGACACAGCAGTCCCCATTGGATTCGGGTGAAATTTGTATTTTTGGTGAATATCTTAAAGAAAAGCCGCCATCTTTCATGGATACCTCTGCCGATTTTTTCAATAGCTTCCAGGTCTTTGGACTGATTGACTTGAAATTTCCCCCAGACGTGGTCCTATACTGGCTGAACGAGACACAGCAGTCCCCATTGGATTCGGGTGAAATTTGTATTTTTGGTGAATATTTTAGTGAAAGGGGGGCATTTTTCATGAAAACCTCGGCCGATTTTTTCAATAGCTTCCAGGTCTTTGGACCGATTGACTCGAAATTTCCCCCAGACGTGGTCCTATACTGGCTGAACGAGACACAGCAGTCCCCATTGGATTCGGGTGAAATTTTTATTTTTGGTGAATATTTTAGTGAAAGGGGGGCATTTTTCATGAAAACCTCGGCCGATTTTTTCAATAGCTTCCAGGTCTTTGGACCGATTGACTCGAAATTTACCCCAGACGTGGTCGTATACTGGCTGAACGAGACACAGCAGTCCCCATTGGATTCGGGTGAAATTTGTATTTTTGGTGAATATCTTAAAAAAAAGCCGCCATCTTTCATGGATACCTCTGCCGATTTTTTCAATAGCTTCCAGGTCTTTGGACCGATTGACTCGAAATTTCCCCCAGACGTGGTCCTATACTGGCTGAACGAGACACAGCAGTCCCCATTGGATTCGGATGAAATTTGTGTTTTTGGTGAATATTTTAGTGAAAGGGGGTCATTTTTCATGAAAACCTCGGCCAATTTTTTCAATAGCTTCCACGTCTTTGAAAACCTCGGCCGATTTTTTCAATAGCTTCCAGGTCTTTGGACCGATTGACTCGAAATTTCCCCCAGACGTGGTCCTATACTGGCTGAACGAGACACAGCAGTCCCCATTGGATTCGGATGAAATTTGTGTTTTTGGTGAATATTTTAGTGAAAGGGGGTCATTTTTCATGAAAACCTCGGCCAATTTTTTCAATAGCTTCCAGGTCTTTGAAAACCTCGGCCGACTTTTTCAATAGCTTCCAGGTCTTTGGACCGATTGACTCGAAATTTCCCCCAGACGTGGTCCTATACTGGCTGAACGAGACACAGCAGTCCCCATTGGATTCGGGTGAAATTTGTATTTTTGGTGAATATCTTAAAGAAAAGCCGCCATCTTTCATGGATACCTCTGCCGATTTTTTCAATAGCTTCCAGGTCTTTGGACCGATTGACTCGAAATTTCCCCCAGACGTGGTCCTATACTGGCTGAACGAGACACAGCAGTCCCCATTGGATTCGGGTGAAATTTGTGTTTTTGGTGAATATTTAGGGGGTCATTTTTCATGAAAACCTTGGCCAATTTCTTCAATAGCTTCCAGGTCTTTGAAAACCTCGGCCGACTTTTTCAATAGCTTCCAGGTCTTTGGACCGATTGACTCGAAATTTCCCCCAGACGTGGTCCTATACTGGCTGAACGAGACACAGCAGTCCCCATTGGATTCGGGTGAAATTTGTATTTTTGGTGAATATTTTAGTGAAAGGTGGCCACTTTTCATGAAAACGTTGGCCGATTTTTTCAATAGCTTCCAGGTCTTTGGACCGATTGACTCGAAATTTCCCCCAGACGTGGTCCTATACTGGCTGAACGAGACACAGCAGTCCCCATTGGATTCGGGTGAATTTTGTATTTTTGGTGAATATTTTAGTGAAAGGGGGGCATTTTTCATGAAAACCTCGGCCGATTTTTTCAATAGCTTCCAGGTCTTTGGACCGATTGACTCGAAATTTCCCCCAGATGTGGTCCTATACTGGCTGAACGAGACACAGCAGTCCCCATTGGATTCGGGTGAAATTTGTATTTTTGGTGAATATTTTAGTGAAAGGGGGTCATTTTTCATGAAAACCTCGGCCAATTTTTTCAATAGCTTCCACGTCTTTGAAAACCTCGGCCGATTTTTTCAATAGCTTCCAGGTCTTTGGACCGATTGACTCGAAATTTCCCCCAGACGTGGTCCTATACTGGCTGAACGAGACACAGCAGTCCCCATTGGATTCGGATGAAATTTGTGTTTTTGGTGAATATTTTAGTGAAAGGGGGTCATTTTTCATGAAAACCTCGGCCAATTTTTTCAATAGCTTCCAGGTCTTTGAAAACCTCGGCCGACTTTTTCAATAGCTTCCAGGTCTTTGGACCGATTGACTCGAAATTTCCCCCAGACGTGGTCCTATACTGGCTGAACGAGACACAGCAGTCCCCATTGGATTCGGGTGAAATTTGTATTTTTGGTGAATATCTTAAAGAAAAGCCGCCATCTTTCATGGATACCTCTGCCGATTTTTTCAATAGCTTCCAGGTCTTTGGACTGATTGACTCGAAATTTCCCCCAGACGTGGTCCTATACTGGCTGAACGAGACACAGCAGTCCCCATTGGATTCGGGTGAAATTTGTATTTTTGGTGAATATTTTAGTGAAAGGGGGGCATTTTTCATGAAAACCTCGGCCGATTTTTTCAATAGCTTCCAGGTCTTTGGACCGATTGACTCGAAATTTCCCCCAGACGTGGTCCTATACTGGCTGAACGAGACACAGCAGTCCCCATTGGATTCGGGTGAAATTTGTATTTTTGGTGAATATTTTAGTGAAAGGGGGGCATTTTTCATGAAAACCTCGGCCGATTTTTTCAATAGCTTCCAGGTCTTTGGACCGATTGACTCGAAATTTCCCCCAGACGTGGTCCTATACTGGCTGAACGAGACACAGCAGTCCCCATTGGATTCGGGTGAAATTTGTATTTTTGGTGAATATTTTAGTGAAAGGGGGGCATTTTTCATGAAAACCTCGGCCGATTTTTTCAATAGCTTCCAGGTCTTTGGACCGATTGACTCGAAATTTACCCCAGACGTGGTCGTATACTGGCTGAACGAGACACAGCAGTCCCCATTGGATTCGGGTGAAATTTGTATTTTTGGTGAATATCTTAAAAAAAAGCCGCCATCTTTCATGGATACCTCTGCCGATTTTTTCAATAGCTTCCAGGTCTTTGGACCGATTGACTCGAAATTTCCCCCAGACGTGGTCCTATACTGGCTGAACGAGACACAGCAGTCCCCATTGGATTCGGATGAAATTTGTGTTTTTGGTGAATATTTTAGTGAAAGGGGGTCATTTTTCATGAAAACCTCGGCCAATTTTTTCAATAGCTTCCACGTCTTTGAAAACCTCGGCCGATTTTTTCAATAGCTTCCAGGTCTTTGGACCGATTGACTCGAAATTTCCCCCAGACGTGGTCCTATACTGGCTGAACGAGACACAGCAGTCCCCATTGGATTCGGATGAAATTTGTGTTTTTGGTGAATATTTTAGTGAAAGGGGGTCATTTTTCATGAAAACCTCGGCCAATTTTTTCAATAGCTTCCAGGTCTTTGAAAACCTCGGCCGACTTTTTCAATAGCTTCCAGGTCTTTGGACCGATTGACTCGAAATTTCCCCCAGACGTGGTCCTATACTGGCTGAACGAGACACAGCAGTCCCCATTGGATTCGGGTGAAATTTGTATTTTTGGTGAATATCTTAAAGAAAAGCCGCCATCTTTCATGGATACCTCTGCCGATTTTTTCAATAGCTTCCAGGTCTTTGGACCGATTGACTCGAAATTTCCCCCAGACGTGGTCCTATACTGGCTGAACGAGACACAGCAGTCCCCATTGGATTCGGGTGAAATTTGTGTTTTTGGTGAATATTTTAGTGAAAGGGGGTCATTTTTCATGAAAACCTTGGCCAATTTCTTCAATAGCTTCCAGGTCTTTGAAAACCTCGGCCGACTTTTTCAATAGCTTCCAGGTCTTTGGACCGATTGACTCGAAATTTCCCCCAGACGTGGTCCTATACTGGCTGAACGAGACACAGCAGTCCCCATTGGATTCGGGTGAAATTTGTATTTTTGGTGAATATTTTAGTGAAAGGTGGCCACTTTTCATGAAAACGTTGGCCGATTTTTTCAATAGCTTCCAGGTCTTTGGACCGATTGACTCGAAATTTCCCCCAGACGTGGTCCTATACTGGCTGAACGAGACACAGCAGTCCCCATTGGATTCGGGTGAATTTTGTATTTTTGGTGAATATTTTAGTGAAAGGGGGGCATTTTTCATGAAAACCTCGGCCGATTTTTTCAATAGCTTCCAGGTCTTTGGACCGATTGACTCGAAATTTCCCCCAGATGTGGTCCTATACTGGCTGAACGAGACACAGCAGTCCCCATTGGATTCGGGTGAAATTTGTATTTTTGGTGAATATTTTAGTGAAAGGGGGGCATTTTTCATGAAAACCTCGGCCGATTTTTTCAATAGCTTCCAGGTCTTTGGACCGATTGACTCGAAATTTCCCCCAGACGTGGTCCTATACTGGCTGAACGAGACACAGCAGTCCCCATTGGATTCGGGTGAATTTTGTATTTTTGGTGAATATTTTAGTGAAAGGGGGGCATTTTTCATGAAAACCTCGGCCGATTTTTTCAATAGCTTCCAGGTCTTTGGACCGATTGACTCGAAATTTCCCCCAGACGTGGTCCTATACTGGCTGAATGAGACACAGCAGTCCCCATTGGATTCGGATGAAATTTGTGTTTTTGGTGAATATTTTAGTGAAAGGGGGGCATTTTTCATGAAAACCTCGGCCGATTTTTTCAATAGCTTCCAGGTCTTTGGACCGATTGACTCGAAATTTACCCCAGACGTGGTCGTATACTGGCTGAACGAGACACAGCAGTCCCCATTGGATTCGGGTGAAATTTGTATTTTTGGTGAATATCTTAAAGAAAAGCCGCCATCTTTCATGGATACCTCTGCCGATTTTTTCAATAGCTTCCAGGTCTTTGGACCGATTGACTCGAAATTTCCCCCAGACGTGGTCCTATACTGGCTGAATGAGACACAGCAGTCCCCATTGGATTCGGATGAAATTTGTGTTTTTGGTGAATATTTTAGTGAAAGGGGGTCATTTTTCATGAAAACCTCGGCCAATTTTTTCAATAGCTTCCACGTCTTTGAAAACCTCGGCCGATTTTTTCAATAGCTTCCAGGTCTTTGGACCGATTGACTCGAAATTTCCCCCAGACGTGGTCCTATACTGGCTGAACGAGACACAGCAGTCCCCATTGGATTCGGATGAAATTTGTGTTTTTGGTGAATATTTTAGTGAAAGGGGGGCATTTTTCATGAAAACCTCGGCCGATTTTTTCAATAGCTTCCAGGTCTTTGGACCGATTGACTCGAAATTTCCCCCAGACGTGGTCCTATACTGGCTGAACGAGACACAGCAGTCCCCATTGGATTCGGGTGAAATTTGTATTTTTGGTGAATATTTTAGTGAAAGGGGGGCATTTTTCATGAAAACCTCGGCCGATTTTTTCAATAGCTTCCAGGTCTTTGGACCGATTGACTCGAAATTTCCCCCAGACGTGGTCCTATACTGGCTGAACGAGACACAGCAGTCCCCATTGGATTCGGGTGAAATTTGTATTTTTGGTGAATATTTTAGTGAAAGGGGGGCATTTTTCATGAAAACCTCGGCCGATTTTTTCAATAGCTTCCAGGTCTTTGGACGGATTGACTCGAAATTTACCCCAGACGTGGTCGTATACTGGCTGAACGAGACACAGCAGTCCCCATTGGATTCGGGTGAAATTTGTATTTTTGGTGAATATCTTAAAAAAAAGCCGCCATCTTTCATGGATACCTCTGCCGATTTTTTCAATAGCTTCCAGGTCTTTGGACCGATTGACTCGAAATTTCCCCCAGACGTGGTCCCATACTGGCTGAACGAGACACAGCAGTCCCCATTGGATTCGGATGAAATTTGTGTTTTTGGTGAATATTTTAGTGAAAGGGGGTCATTTTTCATGAAAACCTCGGCCAATTTTTTCAATAGCTTCCACGTCTTTGAAAACCTCGGCCGATTTTTTCAATAGCTTCCAGGTCTTTGGACCGATTGACTCGAAATTTCCCCCAGACGTGGTCCTATACTGGCTGAACGAGACACAGCAGTCCCCATTGGATTCGGATGAAATTTGTGTTTTTGGTGAATATTTTAGTGAAAGGGGGTCATTTTTCATGAAAACCTCGGCCAATTTTTTCAATAGCTTCCAGGTCTTTGAAAACCTCGGCCGACTTTTTCAATAGCTTCCAGGTCTTTGGACCGATTGACTCGAAATTTCCCCCAGACGTGGTCCTATACTGGCTGAACGAGACACAGCAGTCCCCATTGGATTCGGGTGAAATTTGTATTTTTGGTGAATATTTTAGTGAAAGGGGGCCATTTTTCATGAAAACCTCGGCCGATTTTTTCAATAGCTTCCAGGTCTTTGAAAACCTCGGCCGATTTTTTCAATAGCTTCCAGGTCTTTGGACCGATTGACTCGAAATTTCCCCCAGACGTGGTCCTATACTGGCTGAACGAGACACAGCAGTCCCCATTGGATTCGGGTGAAATTTGTATTGTTGGTGAATATTTTAAAGAGAAACTGCCATTTTTCATGAAGAACTTGGCCGATTTTTTCAATAGCTTCCAGGTCTTTGAAAACCTCGGCCGATTTTTTCAATAGGTTCCAGGTCTTTGGACCGACTGACTCGAAATTTCCCCCAGACGTGGTCCTATACTGGCTGAACGAGACACAGCAGTCCCCATTGGATTCGGGTGAAATTTGTGTTTTGGGTGAATATTTTAGTGAAAGGGGGTCATTTTTCATGAAAACCTCGGCCAATTTTTTCAATAGCTTCCACGTCTTTGAAAACCTCGGCCGATTTTTTCAATAGCTTCCAGGTCTTTGGACCGATTGACTCGAAATTTCCCCCAGACGTGGTCCTATACTGGCTGAACGAGACACAGCAGTCCCCATTGGATTCGGGTGAAATTTGTATTTTTGGTGAATATTTTAGTGAAAGGGGGGCATTTTTCATGAAAACCTCGGCCGATTTTTTCAATAGCTTCCAGGTCTTTGGACCGATTGACTCGAAATTTCCCCCAGACGTGGTCCTATACTGGCTGAACGAGACACAGCAGTCCCCATTGGATTCGGGTGAAATTTGTATTTTTGGTGAATATTTTAGTGAAAGGGGGGCATTTTTCATGAAAACCTCGGCCGATTTTTTCAATAGCTTCCAGGTCTTTGGACCGATTGACTCGAAATTTACCCCAGACGTGGTCCTATACTGGCTGAATGAGACACAGCAGTCCCCATTGGATTCGGATGAAATTTGTGTTTTTGGTGAATATTTTAGTGAAAGGGGGGCATTTTTCATGAAAACCTCGGCCGATTTTTTCAATAGCTTCCAGGTCTTTGGACCGATTGACTCGAAATTTACCCCAGACGTGGTCGTATACTGGCTGAACGAGACACAGCAGTCCCCATTGGATTCGGGTGAAATTTGTATTTTTGGTGAATATCTTAAAGAAAAGCCGCCATCTTTCATGGATACCTCTGCCGATTTTTTCAATAGCTTCCAGGTCTTTGGACCGATTGACTCGAAATTTCCCCCAGACGTGGTCCTATACTGGCTGAACGAGACACAGCAGTCCCCATTGGATTCGGATGAAATTTGTGTTTTTGGTGAATATTTTAGTGAAAGGGGGTCATTTTTCATGAAAACCTCGGCCAATTTTTTCAATAGCTTCCACGTCTTTGAAAACCTCGGCCGATTTTTTCAATAGCTTCCAGGTCTTTGGACCGATTGACTCGAAATTTCCCCCAGACGTGGTCCTATACTGGCTGAACGAGACACAGCAGTCCCCATTGGATTCGGATGAAATTTGTGTTTTTGGTGAATATTTTAGTGAAAGGGGGTCATTTTTCATGAAAACCTCGGCCAATTTTTTCAATAGCTTCCAGGTCTTTGAAAACCTCGGCCGACTTTTTCAATAGCTTCCAGGTCTTTGGACCGATTGACTCGAAATTTCCCCCAGACGTGGTCCTATACTGGCTGAACGAGACACAGCAGTCCCCATTGGATTCGGGTGAAATTTGTATTTTTGGTGAATATCTTAAAGAAAAGCCGCCATCTTTCATGGATACCTCTGCCGATTTTTTCAATAGCTTCCAGGTCTTTGGACCGATTGACTCGAAATTTCCCCCAGACGTGGTCCTATACTGGCTGAACGAGACACAGCAGTCCCCATTGGATTCGGGTGAAATTTGTGTTTTTGGTGAATATTTAGGGGGTCATTTTTCATGAAAACCTTGGCCAATTTCTTCAATAGCTTCCAGGTCTTTGAAAACCTCGGCCGACTTTTTCAATAGCTTCCAGGTCTTTGGACCGATTGACTCGAAATTTCCCCCAGACGTGGTCCTATACTGGCTGAACGAGACACAGCAGTCCCCATTGGATTCGGGTGAAATTTGTATTTTTGGTGAATATTTTAGTGAAAGGTGGCCACTTTTCATGAAAACGTTGGCCGATTTTTTCAATAGCTTCCAGGTCTTTGGACCGATTGACTCGAAATTTCCCCCAGACGTGGTCCTATACTGGCTGAACGAGACACAGCAGTCCCCATTGGATTCGGGTGAATTTTGTATTTTTGGTGAATATTTTAGTGAAAGGGGGGCATTTTTCATGAAAACCTCGGCCGATTTTTTCAATAGCTTCCAGGTCTTTGGACCGATTGACTCGAAATTTCCCCCAGATGTGGTCCTATACTGGCTGAACGAGACACAGCAGTCCCCATTGGATTCGGGTGAAATTTGTATTTTTGGTGAATATTTTAGTGAAAGGGGGTCATTTTTCATGAAAACCTCGGCCAATTTTTTCAATAGCTTCCACGTCTTTGAAAACCTCGGCCGATTTTTTCAATAGCTTCCAGGTCTTTGGACCGATTGACTCGAAATTTACCCCAGACGTGGTCGTATACTGGCTGAACGAGACACAGCAGTCCCCATTGGATTCGGGTGAAATTTGTATTTTTGGTGAATATCTTAAAAAAAAGCCGCCATCTTTCATGGATACCTCTGCCGATTTTTTCAATAGCTTCCAGGTCTTTGGACCGATTGACTCGAAATTTCCCCCAGACGTGGTCCTATACTGGCTGAACGAGACACAGCAGTCCCCATTGGATTCGGATGAAATTTGTGTTTTTGGTGAATATTTTAGTGAAAGGGGGTCATTTTTCATGAAAACCTCGGCCAATTTTTTCAATAGCTTCCACGTCTTTGAAAACCTCGGCCGATTTTTTCAATAGCTTCCAGGTCTTTGGACCGATTGACTCGAAATTTCCCCCAGACGTGGTCCTATACTGGCTGAACGAGACACAGCAGTCCCCATTGGATTCGGATGAAATTTGTGTTTTTGGTGAATATTTTAGTGAAAGGGGGTCATTTTTCATGAAAACCTCGGCCAATTTTTTCAATAGCTTCCAGGTCTTTGAAAACCTCGGCCGACTTTTTCAATAGCTTCCAGGTCTTTGGACCGATTGACTCGAAATTTCCCCCAGACGTGGTCCTATACTGGCTGAACGAGACACAGCAGTCCCCATTGGATTCGGGTGAAATTTGTATTTTTGGTGAATATCTTAAAGAAAAGCCGCCATCTTTCATGGATACCTCTGCCGATTTTTTCAATAGCTTCCAGGTCTTTGGACCGATTGACTCGAAATTTCCCCCAGACGTGGTCCTATACTGGCTGAACGAGACACAGCAGTCCCCATTGGATTCGGGTGAAATTTGTGTTTTTGGTGAATATTTTAGTGAAAGGGGGTCATTTTTCATGAAAACCTTGGCCAATTTCTTCAATAGCTTCCAGGTCTTTGAAAACCTCGGCCGACTTTTTCAATAGCTTCCAGGTCTTTGGACCGATTGACTCGAAATTTCCCCCAGACGTGGTCCTATACTGGCTGAACGAGACACAGCAGTCCCCATTGGATTCGGGTGAAATTTGTATTTTTGGTGAATATTTTAGTGAAAGGTGGCCACTTTTCATGAAAACGTTGGCCGATTTTTTCAATAGCTTCCAAGTCTTTGAAAACCTCGGCCGATTTTTTCAATAGCTTCCAGGTCTTTGGACCGATTGACTCGAAATTTCCCCCAGACGTGGTCCTATACTGGCTGAACGAGACACAGCAGTCCCCATTGGATTCGGGTGAATTTTGTATTTTTGGTGAATATTTTAGTGAAAGGGGGGCATTTTTCATGAAAACCTCGGCCGATTTTTTCAATAGCTTCCAGGTCTTTGGACCGATTGACTCGAAATTTCCCCCAGATGTGGTCCTATACTGGCTGAACGAGACACAGCAGTCCCCATTGGATTCGGGTGAAATTTGTATTTTTGGTGAATATTTTAGTGAAAGGGGGGCATTTTTCATGAAAACCTCGGCCGATTTTTTCAATAGCTTCCAGGTCTTTGGACCGATTGACTCGAAATTTCCCCCAGACGTGGTCCTATACTGGCTGAACGAGACACAGCAGTCCCCATTGGATTCGGGTGAATTTTGTATTTTTGGTGAATATTTTAGTGAAAGGGGGGCATTTTTCATGAAAACCTCGGCCGATTTTTTCAATAGCTTCCAGGTCTTTGGACCGATTGACTCGAAATTTCCCCCAGACGTGGTCCTATACTGGCTGAATGAGACACAGCAGTCCCCATTGGATTCGGATGAAATTTGTGTTTTTGGTGAATATTTTAGTGAAAGGGGGGCATTTTTCATGAAAACCTCGGCCGATTTTTTCAATAGCTTCCAGGTCTTTGGACCGATTGACTCGAAATTTACCCCAGACGTGGTCGTATACTGGCTGAACGAGACACAGCAGTCCCCATTGGATTCGGGTGAAATTTGTATTTTTGGTGAATATCTTAAAGAAAAGCCGCCATCTTTCATGGATACCTCTGCCGATTTTTTCAATAGCTTCCAGGTCTTTGGACCAATTGACTCGAAATTTCCCCCAGACGTGGTCCTATACTGGCTGAATGAGACACAGCAGTCCCCATTGGATTCGGATGAAATTTGTGTTTTTGGTGAATATTTTAGTGAAAGGGGGTCATTTTTCATGAAAACCTCGGCCAATTTTTTCAATAGCTTCCACGTCTTTGAAAACCTCGGCCGATTTTTTCAATAGCTTCCAGGTCTTTGGACCGATTGACTCGAAATTTCCCCCAGACGTGGTCCTATACTGGCTGAACGAGACACAGCAGTCCCCATTGGATTCGGATGAAATTTGTGTTTTTGGTGAATATTTTAGTGAAAGGGGGTCATTTTTCATGAAAACCTCGGCCAATTTTTTCAATAGCTTCCAGGTCTTTGAAAACCTCGGCCGACTTTTTCAATAGCTTCCAGGTCTTTGGACCGATTGACTCGAAATTTCCCCCAGACGTGGTCCTATACTGGCTGAACGAGACACAGCAGTCCCCATTGGATTCGGGTGAAATTTGTATTTTTGGTGAATATTTTAGTGAAAGGGGGGCATTTTTCATGAAAACCTCGGCCGATTTTTTCAATAGCTTCCAGGTCTTTGGACCGATTGACTCGAAATTTCCCCCAGACGTGGTCCTATACTGGCTGAACGAGACACAGCAGTCCCCATTGGATTCGGGTGAAATTTGTATTTTTGGTGAATATTTTAGTGAAAGGGGGGCATTTTTCATGAAAACCTCGGCCGATTTTTTCAATAGCTTCCAGGTCTTTGGACCGATTGACTCGAAATTTCCCCCAGACGTGGTCCTATACTGGCTGAACGAGACACAGCAGTCCCCATTGGATTCGGGTGAAATTTGTATTTTTGGTGAATATTTTAGTGAAAGGGGGGCATTTTTCATGAAAACCTCGGCCGATTTTTTCAATAGCTTCCAGGTCTTTGGACCGATTGACTCGAAATTTACCCCAGACGTGGTCGTATACTGGCTGAACGAGACACAGCAGTCCCCATTGGATTCGGGTGAAATTTGTATTTTTGGTGAATATCTTAAAAAAAAGCCGCCATCTTTCATGGATACCTCTGCCGATTTTTTCAATAGCTTCCAGGTCTTTGGACCGATTGACTCGAAATTTCCCCCAGACGTGGTCCTATACTGGCTGAACGAGACACAGCAGTCCCCATTGGATTCGGATGAAATTTGTGTTTTTGGTGAATATTTTAGTGAAAGGGGGTCATTTTTCATGAAAACCTCGGCCAATTTTTTCAATAGCTTCCACGTCTTTGAAAACCTCGGCCGATTTTTTCAATAGCTTCCAGGTCTTTGGACAAATTGACTCGAAATTTCCCCCAGACGTGGTCCTATACTGGCTGAACGAGACACAGCAGTCCCCATTGGATTCGGATGAAATTTGTGTTTTTGGTGAATATTTTAGTGAAAGGGGGTCATTTTTCATGAAAACCTCGGCCAATTTTTTCAATAGCTTCCAGGTCTTTGAAAACCTCGGCCGACTTTTTCAATAGCTTCCAGGTCTTTGGACCGATTGACTCGAAATTTCCCCCAGACGTGGTCCTATACTGGCTGAACGAGACACAGCAGTCCCCATTGGATTCGGGTGAAATTTGTATTTTTGGTGAATATCTTAAAGAAAAGCCGCCATCTTTCATGGATACCTCTGCCGATTTTTTCAATAGCTTCCAGGTCTTTGGACCGATTGACTCGAAATTTCCCCCAGACGTGGTCCTATACTGGCTGAACGAGACACAGCAGTCCCCATTGGATTCGGGTGAAATTTGTGTTTTTGGTGAATATTTTAGTGAAAGGGGGTCATTTTTCATGAAAACCTTGGCCAATTTCTTCAATAGCTTCCAGGTCTTTGAAAACCTCGGCCGACTTTTTCAATAGCTTCCAGGTCTTTGGACCGATTGACTCGAAATTTCCCCCAGACGTGGTCCTATACTGGCTGAACGAGACACAGCAGTCCCCATTGGATTCGGGTGAAATTTGTATTTTTGGTGAATATTTTAGTGAAAGGTGGCCACTTTTCATGAAAACGTTGGCCGATTTTTTCAATAGCTTCCAGGTCTTTGGACCGATTGACTCGAAATTTCCCCCAGACGTGGTCCTATACTGGCTGAACGAGACACAGCAGTCCCCATTGGATTCGGGTGAATTTTGTATTTTTGGTGAATATTTTAGTGAAAGGGGGGCATTTTTCATGAAAACCTCGGCCGATTTTTTCAATAGCTTCCAGGTCTTTGGACCGATTGACTCGAAATTTCCCCCAGATGTGGTCCTATACTGGCTGAACGAGACACAGCAGTCCCCATTGGATTCGGGTGAAATTTGTATTTTTGGTGAATATTTTAGTGAAAGGGGGGCATTTTTCATGAAAACCTCGGCCGATTTTTTCAATAGCTTCCAGGTCTTTGGACCGATTGACTCGAAATTTCCCCCAGACGTGGTCCTATACTGGCTGAACGAGACACAGCAGTCCCCATTGGATTCGGGTGAATTTTGTATTTTTGGTGAATATTTTAGTGAAAGGGGGGCATTTTTCATGAAAACCTCGGCCGATTTTTTCAATAGCTTCCAGGTCTTTGGACCGATTGACTCGAAATTTACCCCAGACGTGGTCCTATACTGGCTGAATGAGACACAGCAGTCCCCATTGGATTCGGATGAAAATTGTGTTTTTGGTGAATATTTTAGTGAAAGGGGGGCATTTTTCATGAAAACCTCGGCCGATTTTTTCAATAGCTTCCAGGTCTTTGGACCGATTGACTCGAAATTTACCCCAGACGTGGTCGTATACTGGCTGAACGAGACACAGCAGTCCCCATTGGATTCGGGTGAAATTTGTATTTTTGGTGAATATCTTAAAGAAAAGCCGCCATCTTTCATGGATACCTCTGCCGATTTTTTCAATAGCTTCCAGGTCTTTGGACCGATTGACTCGAAATTTCCCCCAGACGTGGTCCTATACTGGCTGAACGAGACACAGCAGTCCCCATTGGATTCGGATGAAATTTGTGTTTTTGGTGAATATTTTAGTGAAAGGGGGTCATTTTTCATGAAAACCTCGGCCAATTTTTTCAATAGCTTCCACGTCTTTGAAAACCTCGGCCGATTTTTTCAATAGCTTCCAGGTCTTTGGACCGATTGACTCGAAATTTCCCCCAGACGTGGTCCTATACTGGCTGAACGAGACACAGCAGTCCCCATTGGATTCGGATGAAATTTGTGTTTTTGGTGAATATTTTAGTGAAAGGGGGTCATTTTTCATGAAAACCTCGGCCAATTTTTTCAATAGCTTCCAGGTCTTTGAAAACCTCGGCCGACTTTTTCAATAGCTTCCAGGTCTTTGGACCGATTGACTCGAAATTTCCCCCAGACGTGGTCCTATACTGGCTGAACGAGACACAGCAGTCCCCATTGGATTCGGGTGAAATTTGTATTTTTGGTGAATATTTTAGTGAAAGGGGGGCATTTTTCATGAAAACCTCGGCCGATTTTTTCAATAGCTTCCAGGTCTTTGGACCGATTGACTCGAAATTTCCCCCAGACGTGGTCCTATACTGGCTGAACGAGACACAGCAGTCCCCATTGGATTCGGATGAAATTTGTGTTTTTGGTGAATATTTTAGTGAAAGGGGGTCATTTTTCATGAAAACCTCGGCCAATTTTTTCAATAGCTTCCACGTCTTTGAAAACCTCGGCCGATTTTTTCAATAGCTTCCAGGTCTTTGGACCGATTGACTCGAAATTTCCCCCAGACGTGGTCCTATACTGGCTGAACGAGACACAGCAGTCCCCATTGGATTCGGATGAAATTTGTGTTTTTGGTGAATATTTTAGTAAAAGGGGGTCATTTTTCATGAAAACCTCGGCCAATTTTTTCAATAGCTTCCAGGTCTTTGAAAACCTCGGCCGACTTTTTCAATAGCTTCCAGGTCTTTGGACCGATTGACTCGAAATTTCCCCCAGACGTGGTCCTATACTGGCTGAACGAGACACAGCAGTCCCCATTGGATTCGGGTGAAATTTGTATTTTTGGTGAATATCTTAAAGAAAAGCCGCCATCTTTCATGGATACCTCTGCCGATTTTTTCAATAGCTTCCAGGTCTTTGGACCGATTGACTCGAAATTTCCCCCAGACGTGGTCCTATACTGGCTGAACGAGACACAGCAGTCCCCATTGGATTCGGGTGAAATTTGTGTTTTTGGTGAATATTTTAGTGAAAGGGGGTCATTTTTCATGAAAACCTTGGCCAATTTCTTCAATAGCTTCCAGGTCTTTGAAAACCTCGGCCGACTTTTTCAATAGCTTCCAGGTCTTTGGACCGATTGACTCGAAATTTCCCCCAGACGTGGTCCTATACTGGCTGAACGAGACACAGCAGTCCCCATTGGATTCGGGTGAAATTTGTATTTTTGGTGAATATTTTAGTGAAAGGTGGCCACTTTTCATGAAAACGTTGGCCGATTTTTTCAATAGCTTCCAGGTCTTTGGACCGATTGACTCGAAATTTCCCCCAGACGTGGTCCTATACTGGCTGAACGAGACACAGCAGTCCCCATTGGATTCGGGTGAATTTTGTATTTTTGGTGAATATTTTAGTGAAAGGGGGGCATTTTTCATGAAAACCTCGGCCGATTTTTTCAATAGCTTCCAGGTCTTTGGACCGATTGACTCGAAATTTCCCCCAGAAGTGGTCCTATACTGGCTGAACGAGACACAGCAGTCCCCATTGGATTCGGGTGAAATTTGTATTTTTGGTGAATATTTTAGTGAAAGGGGGGCATTTTTCATGAAAACCTCGGCCGATTTTTTCAATAGCTTCCAGGTCTTTGGACCGATTGACTCGAAATTTCCCCCAGACGTGGTCCTATACTGGCTGAACGAGACACAGCAGTCCCCATTGGATTCGGGTGAATTTTGTATTTTTGGTGAATATTTTAGTGAAAGGGGGGCATTTTTCATGAAAACCTCGGCCGATTTTTTCAATAGCTTCCAGGTCTTTGGACCGATTGACTCGAAATTTACCCCAGACGTGGTCCTATACTGGCTGAATGAGACACAGCAGTCCCCATTGGATTCGGATGAAATTTGTGTTTTTGGTGAATATTTTAGTGAAAGGGGGGCATTTTTCATGAAAACCTCGGCCGATTTTTTCAATAGCTTCCAGGTCTTTGGACCGATTGACTCGAAATTTACCCCAGACGTGGTCGTATACTGGCTGAACGAGACACAGCAGTCCCCATTGGATTCGGGTGAAATTTGTATTTTTGGTGAATATCTTAAAGAAAAGCCGCCATCTTTCATGGATACCTCTGCCGATTTTTTCAATAGCTTCCAGGTCTTTGGACCGATTGACTCGAAATTTCCCCCAGACGTGGTCCTATACTGGCTGAATGAGACACAGCAGTCCCCATTGGATTCGGATGAAATTTGTGTTTTTGGTGAATATTTTAGTGAAAGGGGGTCATTTTTCATGAAAACCTCGGCCAATTTTTTCAATAGCTTCCACGTCTTTGAAAACCTCGGCCGATTTTTTCAATAGCTTCCAGGTCTTTGGACCGATTGACTCGAAATTTCCCCCAGACGTGGTCCTATACTGGCTGAACGAGACACAGCAGTCCCCATTGGATTCGGATGAAATTTGTGTTTTTGGTGAATATTTTAGTGAAAGGGGGTCATTTTTCATGAAAACCTCGGCCAATTTTTTCAATAGCTTCCAGGTCTTTGAAAACCTCGGCCGACTTTTTCAATAGCTTCCAGGTCTTTGGACCGATTGACTCGAAATTTCCCCCAGACGTGGTCCTATACTGGCTGAACGAGACACAGCAGTCCCCATTGGATTCGGGTGAAATTTGTATTTTTGGTGAATATCTTAAAGAAAAGCCGCCATCTTTCATGGATACCTCTGCCGATTTTTTCAATAGCTTCCAGGTCTTTGGACTGATTGACTCGAAATTTCCCCCAGACGTGGTCCTATACTGGCTGAACGAGACACAGCAGTCCCCATTGGATTTGGGTGAAATTTGTATTTTTGGTGAATATTTTAGTGAAAGGGGGGCATTTTTCATGAAAACCTCGGCCGATTTTTTCAATAGCTTCCAGGTCTTTGGACCGATTGACTCGAAATTTCCCCCAGACGTGGTCCTATACTGGCTGAACGAGACACAGCAGTCCCCATTGGATTCGGGTGAAATTTGTATTTTTGGTGAATATTTTAGTGAAAGGGGGGCATTTTTCATGAAAACCTCGGCCGATTTTTTCAATAGCTTCCAGGTCTTTGGACCGATTGACTCGAAATTTCCCCCAGACGTGGTCCTATACTGGCTGAACGAGACACAGCAGTCCCCATTGGATTCGGGTGAAATTTGTATTTTTGGTGAATATTTTAGTGAAAGGGGGGCATTTTTCATGAAAACCTCGGCCGATTTTTTCAATAGCTTCCAGGTCTTTGGACCGATTGACTCGAAATTTACCCCAGACGTGGTCGTATACTGGCTGAACGAGACACAGCAGTCCCCATTGGATTCGGGTGAAATTTGTATTTTTGGTGAATATCTTAAAAAAAAGCCGCCATCTTTCATGGATACCTCTGCCGATTTTTTCAATAGCTTCCAGGTCTTTGGACCGATTGACTCGAAATTTCCCCCAGACGTGGTCCTATACTGGCTGAACGAGACACAGCAGTCCCCATTGGATTCGGATGAAATTTGTGTTTTTGGTGAATATTTTAGTGAAAGGGGGTCATTTTTCATGAAAACCTCGGCCAATTTTTTCAATAGCTTCCACGTCTTTGAAAACCTCGGCCGATTTTTTCAATAGCTTCCAGGTCTTTGGACCGATTGACTCGAAATTTCCCCCAGACGTGGTCCTATACTGGCTGAACGAGACACAGCAGTCCCCATTGGATTCGGTTGAAATTTGTGTTTTTGGTGAATATTTTAGTGAAAGGGGGTCATTTTTCATGAAAACCTCGGCCAATTTTTTCAATAGCTTCCAGGTCTTTGAAAACCTCGGCCGACTTTTTCAATAGCTTCCAGGTCTTTGGACCGATTGACTCGAAATTTCCCCCAGACGTGGTCCTATACTGGCTGAACGAGACACAGCAGTCCCCATTGGATTCGGGTGAAATTTGTATTTTTGGTGAATATTTTAGTGAAAGGTGGCCACTTTTCATGAAAACGTTGGCCGATTTTTTCAATAGCTTCCAGGTCTTTGGACCGATTGACTCGAAATTTCCCCCAGACGTGGTCCTATACTGGCTGAACGAGACACAGCAGTCCCCATTGGATTCGGGTGAATTTAGTATTTTTGGTGAATATTTTAGTGAAAGGGGGGCATTTTTCATGAAAACCTCGGCCGATTTTTTCAATAGCTTCCAGGTCTTTGGACCGATTGACTCGAAATTTACCCCAGACGTGGTCCTATACTGGCTGAATGAGACACAGCAGTCCCCATTGGATTCGGGTGAAATTTGTATTTTTGGTGAATATCTTAAAAAAAAGCCGCCATCTTTCATGGATACCTCTGCCGATTTTTTCAATAGCTTCCAGGTCTTTGGACCGATTGACTCGAAATTTCCCCCAGACGTGGTCCTATACTGGCTGAACGAGACACAGCAGTCCCCATTGGATTCGGATGAAATTTGTGTTTTTGGTGAATATTTTAGTGAAAGGGGGTCATTTTTCATGAAAACCTCGGCCAATTTTTTCAATAGCTTCCACGTCTTTGAAAACCTCGGCCGATTTTTTCAATAGCTTCCAGGTCTTTGGACCGATTGACTCGAAATTTCCCCCAGACGTGGTCCTATACTGGCTGAACGAGACACAGCAGTCCCCATTGGATTCGGATGAAATTTGTGTTTTTGGTGAATATTTTAGTGAAAGGGGGTCATTTTTCATGAAAACCTCGGCCAATTTTTTCAATAGCTTCCAGGTCTTTGAAAACCTCGGCCGACTTTTTCAATAGCTTCCAGGTCTTTGGACCGATTGACTCGAAATTTCCCCCAGACGTGGTCCTATACTGGCTGAACGAGACACAGCAGTCCCCATTGGATTCGGGTGAAATTTGTATTTTTGGTGAATATCTTAAAGAAAAGCCGCCATCTTTCATGGATACCTCTGCCGATTTTTTCAATAGCTTCCAGGTCTTTGGACCGATTGACTCGAAATTTCCCCCAGACGTGGTCCTATACTGGCTGAACGAGACACAGCAGTCCCCATTGGATTCGGGTGAAATTTGTGTTTTTGGTGAATATTTTAGTGAAAGGGGGTCATTTTTCATGAAAACCTTGGCCAATTTCTTCAATAGCTTCCAGGTCTTTGAAAACCTCGGCCGACTTTTTCAATAGCTTCCAGGTCTTTGGACCGATTGACTCGAAATTTCCCCCAGACGTGGTCCTATACTGGCTGAACGAGACACAGCAGTCCCCATTGGATTCGGGTGAAATTTGTATTTTTGGTGAATATTTTAGTGAAAGGTGGCCACTTTTCATGAAAACGTTGGCCGATTTTTTCAATAGCTTCCAGGTCTTTGGACCGATTGACTCGAAATTTCCCCCAGACGTGGTCCTATACTGGCTGAACGAGACACAGCAGTCCCCATTGGATTCGGGTGAAATTTGTATTTTTGGTGAATATCTTAAAAAAAAGCCGCCATCTTTCATGGATACCTCTGCCGATTTTTTCAATAGCTTCCAGGTCTTTGGACCGATTGACTCGAAATTTCCCCCAGACGTGGTCCTATACTGGCTGAACGAGACACAGCAGTCCCCATTGGATTCGGATGAAATTTGTGTTTTTGGTGAATATTTTAGTGAAAGGGGGTCATTTTTCATGAAAACCTCGGCCAATTTTTTCAATAGCTTCCACGTCTTTGAAAACCTCGGCCGATTTTTTCAATAGCTTCCAGGTCTTTGGACCGATTGACTCGAAATTTCCCCCAGACGTGGTCCTATACTGGCTGAACGAGACACAGCAGTCCCCATTGGATTCGGATGAAATTTGTGTTTTTGGTGAATATTTTAGTGAAAGGGGGTCATTTTTCATGAAAACCTCGGCCAATTTTTTCAATAGCTTCCAGGTCTTTGAAAACCTCGGCCGACTTTTTCAATAGCTTCCAGGTCTTTGGACCGATTGACTCGAAATTTCCCCCAGACGTGGTCCTATACTGGCTGAACGAGACACAGCAGTCCCCATTGGATTCGGGTGAAATTTGTATTTTTGGTGAATATTTTAGTGAAAGGTGGCCACTTTTCATGAAAACGTTGGCCGATTTTTTCAATAGCTTCCAGGTCTTTGGACCGATTGACTCGAAATTTCCCCCAGACGTGGTCCTATACTGGCTGAACGAGACACAGCAGTCCCCATTGGATTCGGGTGAAATTTGTATTTTTGGTGAATATCTTAAAGAAAAGCCGCCATCTTTCATGGATACCTCTGCCGATTTTTTCAATAGCTTCCAGGTCTTTGGACCGATTGACTCGAAATTTCCCCCAGACGTGGTCCTATACTGGCTGAACGAGACACAGCAGTCCCCATTGGATTCGGGTGAATTTTGTATTTTTGGTGAATATTTTAGTGAAAGGGGGGCATTTTTCATGAAAACCTCGGCCGATTTTTTGAATAGCTTCCAGGTCTTTGGACCGATTGACTCGAAATTTCCCCCAGACGTGGTCCTATACTGGCTGAACGAGACACAGCAGTCCCCATTGGATTCGGGTGAATTTTGTATTTTTGGTGAATATTTTAGTGAAAGGGGGGCATTTTTCATGAAAACCTCGGCCGATTTTTTCAATAGCTTCCAGGTCTTTGGACCGATTGACTCGAAATTTCCCCCAGACGTGGTCCTATACTGGCTGAACGAGACACAGCAGTCCCCATTGGATTCGGGTGAAATTTGTATTTTTGGTGAATATTTTAGTGAAAGGGGGGCATTTTTCATGAAAACCTCGGCCGATTTTTTCAATAGCTTCCAGGTCTTTGGACCGATTGACTCGAAATTTCCCCCAGACGTGGTCCTATACTGGCTGAACGAGACACAGCAGTCCCCATTGGATTCGGGTGAATTTTGTATTTTTGGTGAATATTTTAGTGAAAGGGGGGCATTTTTCATGAAAACCTCGGCCGATTTTTTCAATAGCTTCCAGGTCTTTGGACCGATTGACTCGAAATTTCCCCCAGACGTGGTCCTATACTGGCTGAACGAGACACAGCAGTCCCCATTGGATTCGGGTGAAATTTGTATTTTTGGTGAATATCTTAAAGAAAAGCCGCCATCTTTCATGGATACCTCTGCCGATTTTTTCAATAGCTTCCAGGTCTTTGGACCGATTGACTCGAAATTTCCCCCAGACGTGGTCCTATACTGGCTGAACGAGACACAGCAGTCCCCATTGGATTCGGATGAAATTTGTGTTTTTGGTGAATATTTTAGTGAAAGGGGGTCATTTTTCATGAAAACCTCGGCCAATTTTTTCAATAGCTTCCAGGTCTTTGAAAACCTCGGCCGATTTTTTCAATAGCTTCCAGGTTTTTGGACCGATTGACTCGAAATTTCCCCCAGACGTGGTCCTATACTGGCTGAACGAGACACAGCAGTCCCCATTGGATTCGGGTGAAATTTGTATTTTTGGTGAATATTTTAAAGAGAAACTGCCATTTTTCATGACGAACTTGGCCGATTTTTTCAATAGCTTCCAGGTCTTTGGACCGATTGACTCGAAATTTCCCCCAGACGTGGTCCTATACTGGCTGAACGAGACACAGCAGTCCCCATTGGATTCGGGTGAATTTTGTATTTTTGGTGAATATTTTAGTGAAAGGGGGGCATTTTTCATGAAAACCTCGGCCGATTTTTTCAATAGCTTCCAGGTCTTTGGCCCGATTGACTCGAAATTTCCCCCAGAGGTGGTCCTATACTGGCTGAACGAGACACAGCAGTCCCCATTGGATTCGGGTGAAATTTGTATTTTTGGTGAATATTTTAGTGAAAGGGGGGCATTTTTCATGAAAACCTCGGCCGATTTTTTCAATAGCTTCCAGGTCTTTGGACCGATTGACTTGAAATGTCCCCCAGACGTGGTCCTATACTGGCTGAACGAGACACAGCAGTCCCCATTGGATTCAGGTGAAATTTGTATTTTTGGTGAATATCTTAAAGAAAAGCCGCCATCTTTCATGGATACCTCGGCCAATTTTTTCAATAGCTTCCACGTCTTTGAAAACCTCGGCCGATTTTTTCAATAGCTTCCAGGTCTTTGGACCGATTGACTCGAAATTTCCCCCAGACGTGGTCCTATACTGGCTGAACGAGACACAGCAGTCCCCATTGGATTCGGATGAAATTTGTGTTTTTGGTGAATATTTTAGTGAAAGGGGGTCATTTTTCATGAAAACCTCGGCCAATTTTTTCAATAGCTTCCAGGTCTTTGAAAACCTCGGCCGACTTTTTCAATAGCTTCCAGGTCTTTGGACCGATTGACTCGAAATTTCCCCCAGGCGTGGTCCTATACTGGCTGAACGAGACACAGCAGTCCCCATTGGATTCGGGTGAAATTTGTATTTTTGGTGAATATCTTAAAGAAAAGCCGCCATCTTTCATGGATACCTCTGCCGATTTTTTCAATAGCTTCCAGGTCTTTGGACTGATTGACTCGAAATTTCCCCCAGACGTGGTCCTATACTGGCTGAACGAGACACAGCAGTCCCCATTGGATTTGGGTGAAATTTGTATTTTTGGTGAATATTTTAGTGAAAGGGGGGCATTTTTCATGAAAACCTCGGCCGATTTTTTCAATAGCTTCCAGGTCTTTGGACCGATTGACTCGAAATTTCCCCCAGACGTGGTCCTATACTGGCTGAACGAGACACAGCAGTCCCCATTGGATTCGGGTGAAATTTGTATTTTTGGTGAATATCTTAAAGAAAAGCCGCCATCTTTCATGGATACCTCTGCCGATTTTTTCAATAGCTTCCAGGTCTTTGGACCGATTGACTCGAAATTTCCCCCAGACGTGGTCCTATACTGGCTGAACGAGACACAGCAGTCCCCATTGGATTCGGATGAAATTTGTGTTTTTGGTGAATATTTTAGTGAAAGGGGGTCATTTTTCATGAAAACCTCGGCCAATTTTTTCAATAGCTTCCAGGTCTTTGAAAACCTCGGCCGATTTTTTCAATAGCTTCCAGGTTTTTGGACCGATTGACTCGAAATTTCCCCCAGACGTGGTCCTATACTGGCTGAACGAGACACAGCAGTCCCCATTGGATCCGGGTGAAATTTGTATTTTTGGTGAATATTTTAAAGAGAAACTGCCATTTTTCATGACGAACTTGGCCGATTTTTTCAATAGCTTCCAGGTCTTTGGACCGATTGACTCGAAATTTCCCCCAGACGTGGTCCTATACTGGCTGAACGAGACACAGCAGTCCCCATTGGATTCGGGTGAATTTTGTATTTTTGGTGAATATTTTAGTGAAAGGGGGGCATTTTTCATGAAAACCTCGGCCGATTTTTTCAATAGCTTCCAGGTCTTTGGCCCGATTGACTCGAAATTTCCCCCAGAGGTGGTCCTATACTGGCTGAACGAGACACAGCAGTCCCCATTGGATTCGGGTGAAATTTGTATTTTTGGTGAATATTTTAGTGAAAGGGGGGCATTTTTCATGAAAACCTCGGCCGATTTTTTCAATAGCTTCCAGGTCTTTGGACCGATTGACTTGAAATGTCCCCCAGACGTGGTCCTATACTGGCTGAACGAGACACAGCAGTCCCCATTGGATTCAGGTGAAATTTGTATTTTTGGTGAATATCTTAAAGAAAAGCCGCCATCTTTCATGGATACCTCTGCCGATTTTTTCAATAGCTTCCAGGTCTTTGGACCGATTGACTCGAAATTTCCCCCAGACGTGGTCCTATACTGGCTGAATGAGACACAGCAGTCCCCATTGGATTCGGATGAAATTTGTGTTTTTGGTGAATATTTTAGTGAAAGGGGGTCATTTTTCATGAAAACCTCGGCCAATTTTTTCAATAGCTTCCACGTCTTTGAAAACCTCGGCCGATTTTTTCAATAGCTTCCAGGTCTTTGGACCGATTGACTCGAAATTTCCCCCAGACGTGGTCCTATACTGGCTGAACGAGACACAGCAGTCCCCATTGGATTCGGATGAAATTTGTGTTTTTGGTGAATATTTTAGTGAAAGGGGGTCATTTTTCATGAAAACCTCGGCCAATTTTTTCAATAGCTTCCAGGTCTTTGAAAACCTCGGCCGACTTTTTCAATAGCTTCCAGGTCTTTGGACCGATTGACTCGAAATTTCCCCCAGGCGTGGTCCTATACTGGCTGAACGAGACACAGCAGTCCCCATTGGATTCGGGTGAAATTTGTATTTTTGGTGAATATCTTAAAGAAAAGCCGCCATCTTTCATGGATACCTCTGCCGATTTTTTCAATAGCTTCCAGGTCTTTGGACTGATTGACTCGAAATTTCCCCCAGACGTGGTCCTATACTGGCTGAACGAGACACAGCAGTCCCCATTGGATTTGGGTGAAATTTGTATTTTTGGTGAATATTTTAGTGAAAGGGGGGCATTTTTCATGAAAACCTCGGCCGATTTTTTCAATAGCTTCCAGGTCTTTGGACCGATTGACTCGAAATTTCCCCCAGACGTGGTCCTATACTGGCTGAACGAGACACAGCAGTCCCCATTGGATTCGGGTGAAATTTGTATTTTTGGTGAATATTTTAGTGAAAGGGGGGCATTTTTCATGAAAACCTCGGCCGATTTTTTCAATAGCTTCCAGGTCTTTGGACCGATTGACTCGAAATTTCCCCCAGACGTGGTCCTATACTGGCTGAACGAGACACAGCAGTCCCCATTGGATTCGGGTGAAATTTGTATTTTTGGTGAATATTTTAGTGAAAGGGGGGCATTTTTCATGAAAACCTCGGCCGATTTTTTCAAATCGGCCGATTGACCTCTACCTTTTTTCAATAGCTTCCAGGTCTTTGGACCGATTGACTCGAAATTTACCCCAGACGTGGTCGTATACTGGCTGAACGAGACACAGCAGTCCCCATTGGATTCGGTTGAAATTTGTGTTTTTGGTGAATATTTTAGTGAAAGGGGGTCATTTTTCATGAAAACCTCGGCCAATTTTTTCAATAGCTTCCAGGTCTTTGAAAACCTCGGCCGACTTTTTCAATAGCTTCCAGGTCTTTGGACCGATTGACTCGAAATTTCCCCCAGACGTGGTCCTATACTGGCTGAACGAGACACAGCAGTCCCCATTGGATTCGGGTGAAATTTGTATTTTTGGTGAATATCTTAAAGAAAAGCCGCCATCTTTCATGGATACCTCTGCCGATTTTTTCAATAGCTTCCAGGTCTTTGGACCGATTGACTCGAAATTTCCCCCAGACGTGGTCCTATACTGGCTGAACGAGACACAGCAGTCCCCATTGGATTCAGGTGAAATTTGTGTTTTTGGTGAATATTTTAGTGAAAGGGGGTCATTTTTCATGAAAACCTTGGCCAATTTCTTCAATAGCTTCCAGGTCTTTGAAAACCTCGGCCGACTTTTTCAATAGCTTCCAGGTCTTTGGACCGATTGACTCGAAATTTCCCCCAGACGTGGTCCTATACTGGCTGAACGAGACACAGCAGTCCCCATTGGATTCGGGTGAAATTTGTATTTTTGGTGAATATTTTCGTGAAAGGTGGCCACTTTTCATGAAAACGTTGGCCGATTTTTTCAATAGCTTCCAGGTCTTTGGACCGATTGACTCGAAATTTCCCCCAGACGTGGTCCTATACTGGCTGAACGAGACACAGCAGTCCCCATTGGATTCGGGTGAATTTTGTATTTTTGGTGAATATTTTAGTGAAAGGGGGGCATTTTTCATGAAAACCTCGGCCGATTTTTTCAATAGCTTCCAGGTCTTTGGACCGATTGACTCGAAATTTCCCCCAGACGTGGTCCTATACTGGCTGAACGAGACACAGCAGTCCCCATTGGATTCGGATGAAATTTGTGTTTTTGGTGAATATTTTAGTGAAAGGGGGTCATTTTTCATGAAAACCTCGGCCAATTTTTTCAATAGCTTCCACGTCTTTGAAAACCTCGGCCGATTTTTTCAATAGCTTCCAGGTCTTTGGACCGATTGACTCGAAATTTCCCCCAGACGTGGTCCTATACTGGCTGAACGAGACACAGCAGTCCCCATTGGATTCGGATGAAATTTGTGTTTTTGGTGAATATTTTAGTGAAAGGGGGTCATTTTTCATGAAAACCTCGGCCAATTTTTTCAATAGCTTCCAGGTCTTTGAAAACCTCGGCCGACTTTTTCAATAGCTTCCAGGTCTTTGGACCGATTGACTCGAAATTTCCCCCAGACGTGGTCCTATACTGGCTGAACGAGACACAGCAGTCCCCATTGGATTCGGGTGAAATTTGTATTTTTGGTGAATATCTTAAAGAAAAGCCGCCATCTTTCATGGATACCTCTGCCGATTTTTTCAATAGCTTCCAGGTCTTTGGACCGATTGACTCGAAATTTCCCCCAGACGTGGTCCTATACTGGCTGAACGAGACACAGCAGTCCCCATTGGATTCGGGTGAAATTTGTGTTTTTGGTGAATATTTTAGTGAAAGGGGGTCATTTTTCATGAAAACCTTGGCCAATTTCTTCAATAGCTTCCAGGTCTTTGAAAACCTCGGCCGACTTTTTCAATAGCTTCCAGGTCTTTGGACCGATTGACTCGAAATTTCCCCCAGACGTGGTCCTATACTGGCTGAACGAGACACAGCAGTCCCCATTGGATTCGGGTGAAATTTGTATTTTTGGTGAATATTTTAGTGAAAGGTGGCCACTTTTCATGAAAACGTTGGCCGATTTTTTCAATAGCTTCCAGGTCTTTGGACCGATTGACTCGAAATTTCCCCCAGACGTGGTCCTATACTGGCTGAACGAGACACAGCAGTCCCCATTGGATTCGGGTGAAATTTGTATTTTTGGTGAATATCTTAAAAAAAAGCCGCCATCTTTCATGGATACCTCTGCCGATTTTTTCAATAGCTTCCAGGTCTTTGGACCGATTGACTCGAAATTTCCCCCAGACGTGGTCCTATACTGGCTGAACGAGACACAGCAGTCCCCATTGGATTCGGATGAAATTTGTGTTTTTGGTGAATATTTTAGTGAAAGGGGGTCATTTTTCATGAAAACCTCGGCCAATTTTTTCAATAGCTTCCACGTCTTTGAAAACCTCGGCCGATTTTTTCAATAGCTTCCAGGTCTTTGGACCGATTGACTCGAAATTTCCCCCAGACGTGGTCCTATACTGGCTGAACGAGACACAGCAGTCCCCATTGGATTCGGATGAAATTTGTGTTTTTGGTGAATATTTTAGTGAAAGGGGGTCATTTTTCATGAAAACCTCGGCCAATTTTTTCAATAGCTTCCAGGTCTTTGAAAACCTCGGCCGACTTTTTCAATAGCTTCCAGGTCTTTGGACCGATTGACTCGAAATTTCCCCCAGACGTGGTCCTATACTGGCTGAACGAGACACAGCAGTCCCCATTGGATTCGGGTGAAATTTGTATTTTTGGTGAATATTTTAGTGAAAGGTGGCCACTTTTCATGAAAACGTTGGCCGATTTTTTCAATAGCTTCCAGGTCTTTGGACCGATTGACTCGAAATTTCCCCCAGACGTGGTCCTATACTGGCTGAACGAGACACAGCAGTCCCCATTGGATTCGGGTGAAATTTGTATTTTTGGTGAATATCTTAAAGAAAAGCCGCCATCTTTCATGGATACCTCTGCCGATTTTTTCAATAGCTTCCAGGTCTTTGGACCGATTGACTCGAAATTTCCCCCAGACGTGGTCCTATACTGGCTGAACGAGACACAGCAGTCCCCATTGGATTCGGGTGAATTTTGTATTTTTGGTGAATATTTTAGTGAAAGGGGGGCATTTTTCATGAAAACCTCGGCCGATTTTTTGAATAGCTTCCAGGTCTTTGGACCGATTGACTCGAAATTTCCCCCAGACGTGGTCCTATACTGGCTGAACGAGACACAGCAGTCCCCATTGGATTCGGGTGAATTTTGTATTTTTGGTGAATATTTTAGTGAAAGGGGGGCATTTTTCATGAAAACCTCGGCCGATTTTTTCAATAGCTTCCAGGTCTTTGGACCGATTGACTCGAAATTTCCCCCAGACGTGGTCCTATACTGGCTGAACGAGACACAGCAGTCCCCATTGGATTCGGGTGAAATTTGTATTTTTGGTGAATATTTTAGTGAAAGGGGGGCATTTTTCATGAAAACCTCGGCCGATTTTTTCAATAGCTTCCAGGTCTTTGGACCGATTGACTCGAAATTTCCCCCAGACGTGGTTCTATACTGGCTGAACGAGACACAGCAGTCCCCATTGGATTCGGGTGAATTTTGTATTTTTGGTGAATATTTTAGTGAAAGGGGGGCATTTTTCATGAAAACCTCGGCCGATTTTTTCAATAGCTTCCAGGTCTTTGGACCGATTGACTCGAAATTTCCCCCAGACGTGGTCCTATACTGGCTGAACGAGACACAGCAGTCCCCATTGGATTCGGGTGAAATTTGTATTTTTGGTGAATATCTTAAAGAAAAGCCGCCATCTTTCATGGATACCTCTGCCGATTTTTTCAATAGCTTCCAGGTCTTTGGACCGATTGACTCGAAATTTCCCCCAGACGTGGTCCTATACTGGCTGAACGAGACACAGCAGTCCCCATTGGATTCGGATGAAATTTGTGTTTTTGGTGAATATTTTAGTGAAAGGGGGTCATTTTTCATGAAAACCTCGGCCAATTTTTTCAATAGCTTCCAGGTCTTTGAAAACCTCGGCCGATTTTTTCAATAGCTTCCAGGTTTTTGGACCGATTGACTCGAAATTTCCCCCAGACGTGGTCCTATACTGGCTGAACGAGACACAGCAGTCCCCATTGGATTCGGGTGAAATTTGTATTTTTGGTGAATATTTTAAAGAGAAACTGCCATTTTTCATGACGAACTTGGCCGATTTTTTCAATAGCTTCCAGGTCTTTGGACCGATTGACTCGAAATTTCCCCCAGACGTGGTCCTATACTGGCTGAACGAGACACAGCAGTCCCCATTGGATTCGGGTGAATTTTGTATTTTTGGTGAATATTTTAGTGAAAGGGGGGCATTTTTCATGAAAACCTCGGCCGATTTTTTCAATAGCTTCCAGGTCTTTGGCCCGATTGACTCGAAATTTCCCCCAGAGGTGGTCCTATACTGGCTGAACGAGACACAGCAGTCCCCATTGGATTCGGGTGAAATTTGTATTTTTGGTGAATATTTTAGTGAAAGGGGGGCATTTTTCATGAAAACCTCGGCCGATTTTTTCAATAGCTTCCAGGTCTTTGGACCGATTGACTTGAAATGTCCCCCAGACGTGGTCCTATACTGGCTGAACGAGACACAGCAGTCCCCATTGGATTCAGGTGAAATTTGTATTTTTGGTGAATATTTTAGTGAAAGAGGGTCATTTTTCATGAAAACCTCGGCCGATTTTTTCAATAGCTTCCAGGTCTTTGGACCGATTGACTCGAAATTTCCCCCAGACGTGGTCCTATACTGGCTGAACGAGACACAGCAGTCCCCATTGGATTCGGGTGAAATTTGTATTTTTGGTGAATATTTTAGTGAAAGGGGGGCATTTTTCATGAAAACCTCGGCCGATTTTTTCAATAGCTTCCAGGTCTTTGGACCGATTGACTCGAAATTTCCCCCAGACGTGGTCCTATACTGGCTGAACGAGACACAGCAGTCCCCATTGGATTCGGGTGAAATTTGTATTTTTGGTGAATATTTTAAAGAAAAGCCACCATCTTTCATGGATACCTCTGCCGATTTTTTCAATAGCTTCCAGGTCTTTGGACCGATTGACTCGAAATTTCCCCCAGACGTGGTCCTATACTGGCTGAACGAGACACAGCAGTCCCCATTGGATTCGGATGAAATTTGTGTTTTTGGTGAATATTTTAGTGAAAGGGGGTCATTTTTCATGAAAACCTCGGCCAATTTTTTCAATAGCTTCCAGGTCTTTGAAAACCTCGGCCGACTTTTTCAATAGCTTCCAGGTCTTTGGACCAATTGACTCGAAATTTCCCCCAGACGTGGTCCTATACTGGCTGAACGATTCACAGCAGTCCCCATTGGATTCGGGTGAAATTTGTATTTTTGGTGAATATTTTAAAGAGAAACTGCCATTTTTCATGAAGAACTTGGCCGATTTTTTCAATAGCTTCCAGGTCTTTGGACCGATTGACTCGAAATTTACCCCAGACGTGGTCGTATACTGGCTGAACGAGACACAGCAGTCCCCATTGGATTCGGGTGAAATTTGTATTTTCGGTGAATATCTTAAAGAAAAGCCGCCATCTTTCATGGATACCTCTGCCGATTTTATCAATAGCTTCCAGGTCTTTGGACCGATTGACTCGAAATTTCCCCCAGATGTGGTCCTATACTGGCTGAACGAGACACAGCAGTCCCCATTGGATTCGGGTGAAATTTGTATTTTTGGTGAATATTTTAGTGAAAGGGGGGCATTTTTCATGAAAACCTCGGCCGATTTTTTCAATAGCTTCCAGGTCTTTGGACCGATTGACTCGAAATGTCCCCCAGACGTGGTCCTATACTGGCTGAACGAGACACAGCAGTCCCCATTGGATTCAGGTGAAATTTGTATTTTTGGTGAATATTTTAGTGAAAGAGGGTCATTTTTCATGAAAACCTCGGCCGATTTTTTCAATAGCTTCCAGGTCTTTGGACCGATTGACTCGAAATTTCCCCCAGACGTGGTCCTATACTGGCTGAACGAGACACAGCAGTCCCCATTGGATTCGGGTGAAATTTGTATTTTTGGTGAATATTTTAGTGAAAGGGGGGCATTTTTCATGAAAACCTCGGCCGATTTTTTCAATAGCTTCCAGGTCTTTGGACCGATTGACTCGAAATTTACCCCAGACGTGGTCCTATACTGGCTGAACGAGACACAGCAGTCCCCATTGGATTCGGGTGAAATTTGTATTTTTGGTGAATATCTTAAAGAAAAGCCGCCATCTTTCATGGATACCTCTGCCGATTTTTTCAATAGCTTCCAGGTCTTTGGACCGATTCACTCGAAATTTCCCCCAGACGTGGTCCTATACTGGCTGAACGAGACACAGCAGTCCCCATTGGATTCGGGTGAAATTTGTATTTTTGGTGAATATTTTAGTGAAAGGGGGGCATTTTTCATGAAAACCTCGGCCGATTTTTTCAATAGCTTCCAGGTCTTTGGACCGATTGACTCGAAATTTCCCCCAGATGTGGTCCTATACTGGCTGAACGAGACACAGCAGTCCCCATTGGATTCGGGTGAAATTTGTATTTTTGGTGAATATTTTAAAGAGAAACTGCCATTTTTCATGAAGAACTTGGCCGATTTTTTCAATAGCTTCCAGGTCTTTGGACCGATTGACTCGAAATTTACCCCAGACGTGGTCGTATACTGGCTGAACGAGACACAGCAGTCCCCATTGGATTCGGGTGAAATTTGTATTTTTGGTGAATATCTTAAAGAAAAGCCGCCATCTTTCATGGATACCTCTGCCGATTTTTTCAATAGCTTCCAGGTCTTTGAACCGATTGACTCGAAAGTTCCCCCAGACGTGGTCCTATACTGGCTGAACGAGACACAGCAGTCCCCATTGGATTCGGGTGAAATTTGTGTTTTTGGTGAATATTTTAGTGAAAGGGGGTCATTTTTCATGAAAACCTCGGCCAATTTTTTCAATAGCTTCCAGGTCTTTGAAAACCTCGGCCGACTTTTTCAATAGCTTCCAGGTCTTTGGACCGATTGACTCGAAATTTCCCCCAGACGTGGTCCTATACTGGCTGAACGAGACACAGCAGTCCCCATTGGATTCGGATGAAATTTGTGTTTTTGGTGAATATTTTAGTGAAAGGGGGTCATTTTTCATGAAAACCTCGGCCAATTTTTTCAATAGCTTCCAGGTCTTTGAAAACCTCGGCCGACTTTTTCAATAGCTTCCAGGTCTTTGGACCGATTGACTCGAAATTTCCCCCAGACGTGGTCCTATACTGGCTGAACGAGACACAGCAGTCCCCATTGGATTCGGGTGAAATTTGTATTTTTGTTGAATATTTTAGTGAAAGGCGGCCATTTTTCATGAAAACGTTGGCCGATTTTTTCAATAGCTTCCAGGTCTTTGGACCGAATTACTCGAAATTTCCCCCAGATGTGGTCCTATACTGGCTGAACGAGACACAGCAGTCCCCATTGGATTCGGGTGAAATTTGTGTTTTTGGTGAATATTTTAGTGAAAGGGGGTCATTTTTCATGAAAACCTTGGCCAATTTCTTCAATAGCTTCCAGGTCTTTGAAAACCTCGGCCGACTTTTTCAATAGCTTCCAGGTCTTTGGACCGATTGACTCGAAATTTCCCCCAGACGTGGTCCTATACTGGCTGAACGAGACACAGCAGTCCCCATTGGATTCGGGTGAAATTTGTATTTTTGGTGAATATTTTAGTGAAAGGTGGCCACTTTTCATGAAAACGTTGGCCGATTTTTTCAATAGCTTCCAGGTCTTTGGACCGATTGACTCGAAATTTCCCCCAGACGTGGTCCTATACTGGCTGAACGAGACACAGCAGTCCCCATTGGATTCGGGTGAAATTTGTATTTTTGGTGAATATCTTAAAAAAAAGCCGCCATCCTTCATGGATACCTCTGCCGATTTTTTCAATAGCTTCCAGGTCTTTGGACCGATTGACTCGAAATTTCCCCCAGACGTGGTCCTATACTGGCTGAACGAGACACAGCAGTCCCCATTGGATTCGGATGAAATTTGTGTTTTTGGTGAATATTTTAGTGAAAGGGGGTCATTTTTCATGAAAACCTCGGCCAATTTTTTCAATAGCTTCCACGTCTTTGAAAACCTCGGCCGATTTTTTCAATAGCTTCCAGGTCTTTGGACCGATTGACTCGAAATTTCCCCCAGACGTGGTCCTATACTGGCTGAACGAGACACAGCAGTCCCCATTGGATTCGGATGAAATTTGTGTTTTTGGTGAATATTTTAGTGAAAGGGGGTCATTTTTCATGAAAACCTCGGCCAATTTTTTCAATAGCTTCCAGGTCTTTGAAAACCTCGGCCGACTTTTTCAATAGCTTCCAGGTCTTTGGACCGATTGACTCGAAATTTCCCCCAGACGTGGTCCTATACTGGCTGAACGAGACACAGCAGTCCCCATTGGATTCGGGTGAAATTTGTATTTTTGGTGAATATCTTAAAGAAAAGCCGCCATCTTTCATGGATACCTCTGCCGATTTTTTCAATAGCTTCCAGGTCTTTGGACCGATTGACTCGAAATTTCCCCCAGACGTGGTCCTATACTGGCTGAACGAGACACAGCAGTCCCCATTGGATTCGGGTGAATTTTGTATTTTTGGTGAATATTTTAGTGAAAGGGGGGCATTTTTCATGAAAACCTCGGCCGATTTTTTGAATAGCTTCCAGGTCTTTGGACCGATTGACTCGAAATTTCCCCCAGACGTGGTCCTATACTGGCTGAACGAGACACAGCAGTCCCCATTGGATTCGGGTGAATTTTGTATTTTTGGTGAATATTTTAGTGAAAGGGGGGCATTTTTCATGAAAACCTCGGCCGATTTTTTCAATAGCTTCCAGGTCTTTGGACCGATTGACTCGAAATTTCCCCCAGACGTGGTCCTATACTGGCTGAACGAGACACAGCAGTCCCCATTGGATTCGGGTGAAATTTGTATTTTTGGTGAATATTTTAGTGAAAGGGGGGCATTTTTCATGAAAACCTCGGCCGATTTTTTCAATAGCTTCCAGGTCTTTGGACCGATTGACTCGAAATTTCCCCCAGACGTGGTCCTATACTGGCTGAACGAGACACAGCAGTCCCCATTGGATTCGGGTGAATTTTGTATTTTTGGTGAATATTTTAGTGAAAGGGGGGCATTTTTCATGAAAACCTCGGCCGATTTTTTCAATAGCTTCCAGGTCTTTGGACCGATTGACTCGAAATTTCCCCCAGACGTGGTCCTATACTGGCTGAACGAGACACAGCAGTCCCCATTGGATTCGGGTGAAATTTGTATTTTTGGTGAATATCTTAAAGAAAAGCCGCCATCTTTCATGGATACCTCTGCCGATTTTTTCAATAGCTTCCAGGTCTTTGGACCGATTGACTCGAAATTTCCCCCAGACGTGGTCCTATACTGGCTGAACGAGACACAGCAGTCCCCATTGGATTCGGATGAAATTTGTGTTTTTGGTGAATATTTTAGTGAAAGGGGGTCATTTTTCATGAAAACCTCGGCCAATTTTTTCAATAGCTTCCAGGTCTTTGAAAACCTCGGCCGATTTTTTCAATAGCTTCCAGGTTTTTGGACCGATTGACTCGAAATTTCCCCCAGACGTGGTCCTATACTGGCTGAACGAGACACAGCAGTCCCCATTGGATTGGGGTGAAATTTGTATTTTTGGTGAATATTTTAAAGAGAAACTGCCATTTTTCATGACGAACTTGGCCGATTTTTTCAATAGCTTCCAGGTCTTTGGACCGATTGACTCGAAATTTCCCCCAGACGTGGTCCTATACTGGCTGAACGAGACACAGCAGTCCCCATTGGATTCGGGTGAATTTTGTATTTTTGGTGAATATTTTAGTGAAAGGGGGGCATTTTTCATGAAAACCTCGGCCGATTTTTTCAATAGCTTCCAGGTCTTTGGCCCGATTGACTCGAAATTTCCCCCAGAGGTGGTCCTATACTGGCTGAACGAGACACAGCAGTCCCCATTGGATTCGGGTGAAATTTGTATTTTTGGTGAATATTTTAGTGAAAGGGGGGCATTTTTCATGAAAACCTCGGCCGATTTTTTCAATAGCTTCCAGGTCTTTGGACCGATTGACTTGAAATGTCCCCCAGACGTGGTCCTATACTGGCTGAACGAGACACAGCAGTCCCCATTGGATTCAGGTGAAATTTGTATTTTTGGTGAATATTTTAGTGAAAGAGGGTCATTTTTCATGAAAACCTCGGCCGATTTTTTCAATAGCTTCCAGGTCTTTGGACCGATTGACTCGAAATTTCCCCCAGACGTGGTCCTATACTGGCTGAACGAGACACAGCAGTCCCCATTGGATTCGGGTGAAATTTGTATTTTTGGTGAATATTTTAGTGAAAGGGGGGCATTTTTCATGAAAACCTCGGCCGATTTTTTCAATAGCTTCCAGGTCTTTGGACCGATTGACTCGAAATTTCCCCCAGACGTGGTCCTATACTGGCTGAACGAGACACAGCAGTCCCCATTGGATTCGGGTGAAATTTGTATTTTTGGTGAATATTTTAAAGAAAAGCCACCATCTTTCATGGATACCTCTGCCGATTTTTTCAATAGCTTCCAGGTCTTTGGACCGATTGACTCGAAATTTCCCCCAGACGTGGTCCTATACTGGCTGAACGAGACACAGCAGTCCCCATTGGATTCGGATGAAATTTGTGTTTTTGGTGAATATTTTAGTGAAAGGGGGTCATTTTTCATGAAAACCTCGGCCAATTTTTTCAATAGCTTCCAGGTCTTTGAAAACCTCGGCCGACTTTTTCAATAGCTTCCAGGTCTTTGGACCAATTGACTCGAAATTTCCCCCAGATGTGGTCCTATACTGGCTGAACGAGACACAGCAGTCCCCATTGGATTCGGGTGAAATTTGTATTTTTGGTGAATATTTTAAAGAGAAACTGCCATTTTTCATGAAGAACTTGGCCGATTTTTTCAATAGCTTCCAGGTCTTTGGACCGATTGACTCGAAATTTACCCCAGACGTGGTCGTATACTGGCTGAACGAGACACAGCAGTCCCCATTGGATTCGGGTGAAATTTGTATTTTTGGTGAATATCTTAAAGAAAAGCCGCCATCTTTCATGGATACCTCTGCCGATTTTATCAATAGCTTCCAGGTCTTTGGACCGATTGACTCGAAATTTCCCCCAGATGTGGTCCTATACTGGCTGAACGAGACACAGCAGTCCCCATTGGATTCGGGTGAAATTTGTATTTTTGGTGAATATTTTAGTGAAAGGGGGGCATTTTTCATGAAAACCTCGGCCGATTTTTTCAATAGCTTCCAGGTCTTTGGACCGATTGACTCGAAATGTCCCCCAGACGTGGTCCTATACTGGCTGAACGAGACACAGCAGTCCCCATTGGATTCGGGTGAAATTTGTATTTTTGGTGAATATTTTAGTGAAAGAGGGTCATTTTTCATGAAAACCTCGGCCGATTTTTTCAATAGCTTCCAGGTCTTTGGACCGATTGACTCGAAATTTACCCCAGACGTGGTCCTATACTGGCTGAACGAGACACAGCAGTCCCCATTGGATTCGGGTGAAATTTGTATTTTTGGTGAATATTTTAGTGAAAGGGGGGCATTTTTCATGAAAACCTCGGCCGATTTTTTCAATAGCTTCCAGGTCTTTGGACCGATTGACTCGAAATTTCCCCCAGATGTGGTCCTATACTGGCTGAACGAGACACAGCAGTCCCCATTGGATTCGGGTGAAATTTGTATTTTTGGTGAATATTTTAAAGAGAAACTGCCATTTTTCATGAAGAACTTGGCCGATTTTTTCAATAGCTTCCAGGTCTTTGGACCGATTGACTCGAAATTTACCCCAGACGTGGTCGTATACTGGCTGAACGAGACACAGCAGTCCCCATTGGATTCGGGTGAAATTTGTATTTTTGGTGAATATCTTAAAGAAAAGCCGCCATCTTTCATGGATACCTCTGCCGATTTTTTCAATAGCTTCCAGGTCTTTGAACCGATTGACTCGAAAGTTCCCCCAGACGTGGTCCTATACTGGCTGAACGAGACACAGCAGTCCCCATTGGATTCGGGTGAAATTTGTGTTTTTGGTGAATATTTTAGTGAAAGGGGGTCATTTTTCATGAAAACCTCGGCCAATTTTTTCAATAGCTTCCAGGTCTTTGAAAACCTCGGCCGACTTTTTCAATAGCTTCCAGGTCTTTGGACCGATTGACTCGAAATTTCCCCCAGACGTGGTCCTATACTGGCTGAACGAGACACAGCAGTCCCCATTGGATTCGGATGAAATTTGTGTTTTTGGTGAATATTTTAGTGAAAGGGGGTCATTTTTCATGAAAACCTCGGCCAATTTTTTCAATAGCTTCCAGGTCTTTGAAAACCTCGGCCGACTTTTTCAATAGCTTCCAGGTCTTTGGACCGATTGACTCGAAATTTCCCCCAGACGTGGTCCTATACTGGCTGAACGAGACACAGCAGTCCCCATTGGATTCGGGTGAAATTTGTATTTTTGTTGAATATTTTAGTGAAAGGCGGCCATTTTTCATGAAAACGTTGGCCGATTTTTTCAATAGCTTCCAGGTCTTTGGACCGAATTACTCGAAATTTCCCCCAGACGTGGTCCTATACTGGCTGAACGAGACACAGCAGTCCCCATTGGATTCGGGTGAAATTTGTATTTTTGGTGAATATTTTAAAGAGAAACTGCCATTTTTCATGAAGAACTTGGCCGATTTTTTCAATAGCTTCCAGGTCTTTGGACCGATTGACTCGAAATTTACCCCAGACGTGGTCGTATACTGGCTGAACGAGACACAGCAGTCCCCATTGGATTCGGGTGAAATTTGTATTTTTGGTGAATATCTTAAAGAAAAGCCGCCATCTTTCATGGATACCTCTGCCGATTTTTTCAATAGCTTCCAGGTCTTTGAACCGATTGACTCGAAAGTTCCCCCAGACGTGGTCCTATACTGGCTGAACGAGACACAGCAGTCCCCATTGGATTCGGGTGAAATTTGTGTTTTTGGTGAATATTTTAGTGAAAGGGGGTCATTTTTCATGAAAACCTCGGCCAATTTTTTCAATAGCTTCCAGGTCTTTGAAAACCTCGGCCGACTTTTTCAATAGCTTCCAGGTCTTTGGACCGATTGACTCGAAATTTCCCCCAGACGTGGTCCTATACTGGCTGAACGAGACACAGCAGTCCCCATTGGATTCGGATGAAATTTGTGTTTTTGGTGAATATTTTAGTGAAAGGGGGTCATTTTTCATGAAAACCTCGGCCAATTTTTTCAATAGCTTCCAGGTCTTTGAAAACCTCGGCCGACTTTTTCAATAGCTTCCAGGTCTTTGGACCGATTGACTCGAAATTTCCCCCAGACGTGGTCCTATACTGGCTGAACGAGACACAGCAGTCCCCATTGGATTCGGGTGAAATTTGTATTTTTGTTGAATATTTTAGTGAAAGGCGGCCATTTTTCATGAAAACGTTGGCCGATTTTTTCAATAGCTTCCAGGTCTTTGGACCGAATTACTCGAAATTTCCCCCAGATGTGGTCCTATACTGGCTGAACGAGACACAGCAGTCCCCATTGGATTCGGGTGAAATTTGTATTTTTGGTGAATATTTTAAAGAGAAACTGCCATTTTTCATGAAGAACTTGGCCGATTTTTTCAATAGCTTCCAGGTCTTTGGACCGATTGACTCGAAATTTCCCCCAGACGTGGTCTTATACTGGCTGAACGAGACACAGCAGTCCCCATTGGATTCGGGTGAAATTTGTATTTTTGGTGAATATTTTAAAGAGAAACTGCCATTTTTCATGAAGAACTTGGCCGATTTTTTCAATAGCTTCCAGGTCTTTGGACCGATTGACTCGAAATTTCCCCCAGACGTGGTCCTATACTGGCTGAACGAGACACAGCAGTCCCCATTGGATTCGGGTGAAATTTGTATTTTTGGTGAATATTTTAGTGAAAGGGGGGCATTTTTCATGAAAACCTCGGCCGATTTTTTCAATAGCTTCCAGGTCTTTGGACCGATTGACTCGAAATTTCCCCCAGACGTGGTCCTATACTGGCTGAACGAGACACAGCAGTCCCCATTGGATTCGGGTGAAATTTGTATTTTTGGTGAATATTTTAGTGAAAGGGGGGCATTTTTCATGAAAACCTCGGCCGATTTTTTCAATAGCTTCCAGGTCTTTGGACCGATTGACTCGAAATTTCCCCCAGACGTGGTCCTATACTGTCTGAACGAGACACAGCAGTCCCCATTGGATTCGGGTGAAATTTGTATTTTTGGTGAATATTTTAGTGAAAGGGGGGCATTTTTCATGAAAACCTCGGCCGATTTTTTCAATAGCTTCCAGGTCTTTGGACCGATTGACTCGAAATTTACCCCAGACGTGGTCGTATACTGGCTGAACGAGACACAGCAGTCCCCATTGGATTCGGGTGAAATTTGTATTTTTGGTGAATATCTTAAAGAAAAGCCGCCATCTTTCATGGATACCTCTGCCGATTTTTTCAATAGCTTCCAGGTCTTTGGACCGATTGACTCGAAATTTCCCCCAGACGTGTTTCTATACTGGCTGAACGAGACACAGCAGTCCCCATTGGATTCGGATGAAATTTGTGTTTTTGGTGAATATTTTAGTGAAAGGGGGTCATTTTTCATGAAAACCTCGGCCAATTTTTTCAATAGCTTCCAGGTCTTTGAAAACCTCGGCCGACTTTTTCAATAGCTTCCAGGTCTTTGGACCGATTGACTCGAAATTTCCCCCAGACGTGGTCCTATACTGGCTGAACGAGACACAGCAGTCCCCATTGGATTCGGGTGAAATTTGTATTTTTGGTGAATATTTTAGTGAAAGGCGGCCATTTTTCATGAAAACGTTGGCCGATTTTTTCAATAGCTTCCAGGTCTTTGGACCGAATTACTCGAAATTTCCCGCAGACGTGGTCCTATACTGGCTGAACGAGACACAGCAGTCCCCATTGGATTCGGGTGAAATCTGTATTTTTGGTGAATATCTTAAAGAAAAGCCGCCATCTATCATGGATACCTCGGCCGATTTTTTCAATAGCTTCCAGGTCTTTGGACCGATTGACTCGAAATTTCCCCCAGACGTGGTCCTATACTGTCTGAACGAGACACAGCAGTCCCCATTGGATTCGGGTGAAATTTGTATTTTTGGTGAATATTTTAGTGAAAGGGGGGCATTTTTCATGAAAACCTCGGCCGATTTTTTCAATAGCTTCCAGGTCTTTGGACCGATTGACTCGAAATTTACCCCAGACGTGGTCGTATACTGGCTGAACGAGACACAGCAGTCCCCATTGGATTCGGGTGAAATTTGTATTTTTGGTGAATATCTTAAAGAAAAGCCGCCATCTTTCATGGATACCTCTGCCGATTTTTTCAATAGCTTCCAGGTCTTTGGACCGATTGACTCGAAATTTCCCCCAGACGTGTTTCTATACTGGCTGAACGAGACACAGCAGTCCCCATTGGATTCGGATGAAATTTGTGTTTTTGGTGAATATTTTAGTGAAAGGGGGTCATTTTTCATGAAAACCTCGGCCGATTTTTTCAATAGCTTCCAGGTCTTTGGACCGATTGACTCGAAATTTCCCCCAGACGTGGTCCTATACTGGCTGAACGAGACACAGCAGTCCCCATTGGATTCGGGTGAAATTTGTATTTTTGGTGAATATTTTAGTGAAAGGGGGGCATTTTTCATGAAAACCTCGGCCGATTTTTTCAATAGCTTCCAGGTCTTTGAAAACCTCGGCCGATTTTTTCAATAGCTTCCAGGTCTTTGGACCGATTGACTCGAAATTTCCCCCAGACGTGGTCCTATACTGGCTGAACGAGACACAGCAGTCCCCATTGGATTCGGGTGAAATTTGTATTTTTGGTGAATATTTTAGTGAAAGGGGGGCATTTTTCATGAAAATCTCGGCCGATTTTTTCAATAGCTTCCAGGTCTTTGGACCGATTGACTCGAAATTTCCCCCAGACCTGGTCCGATACTGGCTGAACGAGACACAGCAGTCCCCATTGGATTCGGGTGAAATTTGTATTTTTGGTGAATATTTTAGTGAAAGGGGGGCATTTTTCATGAAAACCTCGGCTGATTTTTTCAATAGCTTCCAGGTCTTTGAAAACCTCGGCCGATTTTTTCAATAGCTTCCAGGTCTTTGGACCGATTGACTCGAAATTTCCCCCAGACGTGGTCCTATACTGGCTGAACGAGACACAGCAGTCCCCATTGGATTCGGGTGAAATTTGTATTTTTGGTGAATATTTTAGTGAAAGGGGGGCATTTTTCATGAAAACCTCGGACGATTTTTTCAATAGCTTCCAGGTCTTTGAAAACCTCGGCCGATTTTTTCAATAGCTTCCAGGTCTTTGGACCGATTGACTCGAAATTTCCCCCAGACGTGGTCCTATACTGGCTGAACGAGACACAGCAGTCCCCATTGGATTCGGGTGAAATTTGTTTTTTTGGTGAATATTTTAATGAGAAACTGCCATTTTTCATGAAGACCTTGGCCGATTTTTTCATTAGCTTCCAGGTCTTTGGACCGATTGACTCGAAATTTCCCCCAGACGTGGTCCGATACTGGCTGAACGAGACACAGCAGTCCCCATTGGATTCGGGTGAAATTTGTATTTTTGGTGAAAATTTTAGTGAAAGGCGGCCATTTTTCATGAAAACGTTGGCCGATTTTTTCAATAGCTTCCAGGTCTTTGGACCGATTGACTCGAAATTTCCCCCAGACGTGGTCCTATACTGGCTGAACGAGACACAGCAGTCCCCATTGGATTCGGGTGAAATTTGTATTTTTGGTGAATATCTTAAAGAAAAGCCGCCATCTTTCATGGATACCTCTGCCGATTATTTCAATAGCTTCCAGGTCTTTGGACCGATTGACTCGAAATTTCCCCCAGACGTGGTCCTATACTGGCTGAACGAGACACAGCAGTCCCCATTGGATTCGGATGAAATTTGTGTTTTTGGTGAATATTTTAGTGAAAGGGGGTCATTTTTCATGAAAACCTCGGCCAATTTTTTCAATAGCTTCCAGGTCTTTGAAAACCTCGGCCGACTTTTTCAATAGCTTCCAGGTCTTTGGACCGATTGACTCGGAATTTCCCCCAGACGTGGTCCTATACTGGCTGAACGAGACACAGCAGTCCCCATTGGATTCGGGTGAATTTTGTATTTTTGGTGAATATTTCAGTGAAAGGGGGGCATTTTTCATGAAAACCTCGGCCGATTTTTTCAATAGCTTCCAGGTCTTTGGACCGATTGACTCGAAATTTCCCCCAGACGTGGTCCTATACTGGCTGAACGAGACACAGCAGTCCCCATTGGATTCGGGTGAAATTTGTATTTTTGGTGAATATTTTAGTGAAAGGTGGGCATTTTTCATGAAAACCTCGGCCGATTTTTTCAATAGCTTCCAGGTCTTTGAAAACCTCGGCCGATTTTTTCAATAGCTTCCAGGTCTTTGGACCGATTGACTCGAAATTTCCCCCAGACGTGATCCTATACTGGCTGAACGAGACACAGCAGTCCCCATTGGATTTGGGTGAAATTTGTATTTTTGGTGAATATTATAGTGAAAGGGGGGCATTTTTCATGAAAATCTCGGCCGATTTTTTCAATAGCTTCCAGGTCTTTGGACCGATTGACTCGAAATTTCCCCCAGACCTGGTCCGATACTGGCTGAACGAGACACAGCAGTCCCCATTGGATTCGGGTGAAATTTGTATTTTTGGTGAATATTTTAGTGAAAGGGGGGCATTTTTCATGAAAACCTCGGCCGATTTTTTCAATAGCTTCCAGGTCTTTGAAAACCTCGGCCGATTTTTTCAATAGCTTCCAGGTCTTTGGACCGATTGACTCGAAATTTCCCCCAGACGTGGTCCTATACTGGCTGAACGAGACACAGCAGTCCCCATTGGATTCAGGTGAAATTTGTATTTTTGGTGAATATTTTAGTGAAAGGGGGGCATTTTTCATGAAAACCTCGGACGATTTTTTCAATAGCTTCCAGGTCTTTGAAAACCTCGGCCGATTTTTTCAATAGCTTCCAGGTCTTTGGACCGATTGACTCGAAATTTCCCCCAGACGTGGTCCTATACTGGCTGAACGAGACACAGCAGTCCCCATTGGATTCGGGTGAAATTTGTATTTTTGGTGAATATCTTAAAGAAAAGCCGCCATCTTTCATGGATACCTCTGCCGATTTTTTCAATAGCTTCCAGGTCTTTGGACCGATTGACTCGAAATTTCCCCCAGACGTGGTCCTATACTGGCTGAACGAGACACAGCAGTCCCCATTGGATTCGGGTGAAATTTGTATTTTTGGTGAATATTTTAGTGAAAGGGGGGCATTTTTCATGAAAACCTCGGCCGATTTTTTCAATAGCTTCCAGGTCTTTGAAAACCTCGGCCGATTTTTTCAATAGCTTCCAGGTCTTTGGACCGATTGACTCGAAATTTCCCCCAGACGTGGTCCTATACTGGCTGAACGAGACACAGCAGTCCCCATTGGATTCGGGTGAAATTTGTATTTTTGGTGAATATTTTAGTGAAAGGGGGGCATTTTTCATGAAAACCTCGGACGATTTTTTCAATAGCTTCCAGGTCTTTGAAAACCTCGGCCGATTTTTTCAATAGCTTCCAGGTCTTTGGACCGATTGACTCGAAATTTCCCCCAGACGTGGTCCTATACTGGCTGAACGAGACACAGCAGTCCCCATTGGATTCGGGTGAAATTTGTTTTTTTGGTGAATATTTTAAAGAGAAACTGCCATTTTTCATGAAGACCTTGGCCGATTTTTTCATTAGCTTCCAGGTCTTTGGACCGATTGACTCGAAATTTCCCCCAGACGTGGTCCGATACTGGCTGAACGAGACACAGCAGTCCCCATTGGATTCGGGTGAAATTTGTATTTTTGGTGAAAATTTTAGTGAAAGGCGGCCATTTTTCATGAAAACGTTGGCCGATTTTTTCAATAGCTTCCAGGTCTTTGGACCGATTGACTCGAAATTTCCCCCAGACGTGGTCCTATACTGGCTGAACGAGACACAGCAGTCCCCATTGGATTCGGGTGAAATTTGTATTTTTGGTGAATATTTTAAAGAGAAACTGCCATTTTTCATGAAGAACTTGGCCGATTTTTTCAATAGCTTCCAGGTCTTTGAAAACCTCGGCCGATTTTTTCAATAGCTTCCAGGTCTTTGGACCGATTGACTCGAAATTTCCCCCAGACGTGGTCCTATACTGGCTGAACGAGACACAGCAGTCCCCATTGGATTCGGGTGAAATTTGTATTTTTGGTGAATATTTTAGTGAAAGGGGGGCATTTTTCATGAAAACCTTGGCCGATTTTTTCAATAGCTTCCAGGTCTTTGGACCGATTGACTCGAAATTTACCCCAGACGTGGTCCTATACTGGCTGAACGAGACACAGCAGTCCCCATTGGATTCGGATGAAATTTGTATTTTTGGTGAAAATTTTAGTGAAAGGCGGCCATTTTTCATGAAAACGTTGGCCGATTTTTTCAATAGCTTCCAGGTCTTTGGACCGATTGACTCGAAATTTCCCCCAGACGTGGTCCTATACTGGCTGAACGAGACACAGCAGTCCCCATTGGATTCGGGTGAAATTTGTATTTTTGGTGAATATTTTAAAGAGAAACTGCCATTTTTCATGAAGAACTTGGCCGATTTTTTCAATAGCTTCCAGGTCTTTGAAAACCTCGGCCGATTTTTTCAATAGCTTCCAGGTCTTTGGACCGATTGACTCGAAATTTCCCCCAGACGTGGTCCTATACTGGCTGAACGAGACACAGCAGTCCCCATTGGATTCGGGTGAAATTTGTATTTTTGGTGAATATTTTAGTGAAAGGGGGGCATTTTTCATGAAAACCTCGGCCGATTTTTTCAATAGCTTCCAGGTCTTTGGACCGATTGACTCGAAATTTACCCCAGACGTGGTCCTATACTGGCTGAACGAGACACAGCAGTCCCCATTGGATTCGGGTGAAATTTGTATTTTTGGTGAATATCTTAAAGAAAAGCCGCCATCTTTCATGGATACCTCTGCCGATTTTTTCAATAGCTTCCAGGTCTTTGGACCGATTGACTCGAAATTTCCCCCAGACGTGGTCCTATACTGGCTGAACGAGACACAGCAGTCCCCATTGGATTCGGATGAAATTTGTGTTTTTGGTGAATATTTTAGTGAAAGGGGGTCATTTTTCATGAAAACCTCGGCCAATTTTTTCAATAGCTTCCAGGTCTTTGAAAACCTCGGCCGACTTTTTCAATAGCTTCCAGGTCTTTGGACCGATTGACTCGAAATTTCCCCCAGACGTGGTCCTATACTGGCTGAACGAGACACAGCAGTCCCCATTGGATTCGGGTGAAATTTTTTATTTGTGGTGAATATTTTAAAGAGAAACTGCCATTTTTCATGAAGAACTTGGCCGATTTTTTCAATAGCTTCCAGGTCTTTGGACCGATTGACTCGAAATTTCCCCCAGACGTGGTCCTATACTGGCTGAACGAGACACAGCAGTCCCCATTGGATTCGGGTGAAATTTGTATTTTTGGTGAATATCTTAATGAAAAGCCGCCATCTTTCATGGATACCTCTGCCGATTTTTTCAATAGCTTCCAGGTCTTTGGACCGATTGACTCGAAATTCCCCCCAGACGTGGTCCTATACTGGCTGAACGAGACACAGCAGTCCCCATTGGATTCGGGTGAAATTTGTATTTTTGGTGAATATTTTAGTGAAAGGAGGCCATTTTTCATGAAACCCTCGGCGGATTTTTTCAATAGCTTCCAGGTCTTTGAAAACCTCGGCCGATTTTTTCAATAGCTTCCAGGTCTTTGGACCGATTGACTCGAAATTTCCCCCAGACGTGGTCCTATACTGGCTGAACGAGACACAGCAGTCCCCATTGGATTTGGGTGAAATTTGTGTTTTTGGTGAATATTTTAGTGAAAGGGGGTCATTTTTCATGAAAACCTCGGCCGATTTTTTCAATAGCTTCCAGGTCTTTGGACCGATTGACTCGAAATTTCCCCCAGACGTGGTCCTATACTGGCTGAACGAGACACAGCAGTCCCCATTGGATTCGGGTGAAATTTGTATTTTTGGTGAATATCTTAAAGAAAAGCCGCCATCTTTCATGGATACCTCTGCCGATTTTTTCAATAGCTTCCAGGTCTTTGGACCGATTGACTCGAAATTTCCCCCAGACGTGGTCCTATACTGGCTGAACGAGACACAGCAGTCCCCATTGGATTCGGGTGAAATTTGTGTTTTTGGTGAATATTTTAGTGAAAGGGGGTCATTTTTCATGAAAACCTCGGCCAATTTTTTCAATAACTTCCAGGTCTTTGAAAACCTCGGCCGACTTTTTGAATTGCTTCCAGGTCTTTGGACCGATTGACTCGAAATTTCCCCCAGACGTGGTCCTATACTGGCTGAACGAGACACAGCAGTCCCCATTGGATTCGGGTGAAATTTGTATTTTTGGTGAATATTTTAGTGAAAGGGGGGCATTTTTCATGAAAACCTCGGCCGATTTTTTCAATAGCTTCCAGGTCTTTGGACCGATTGACTCGAAATTTACCCCAGACGTGGTCCTATACTGGCTGAACGAGACACAGCAGTCCCCATTGGATTCGGGTGGAATTTGTATTTTTGGTGAATATTTTAGTGAAAGGGGGACATTTTTCATGAAAACCTCGGCCGATTTTTTCAATAGCTTCCAGGTCTTTGAAAACCTCAGCCGTTTTTTTCAATAGCTTCCAGGTATTTCGACCGATTGACTCGAAATTTCCCCCAGACGTGGTCCTATACTGGCTGAACGAGACACAGCAGTCCCCATTGGATTCGGGTGAAATTTCTATTTTTGGTGAATATTTTTGTGAAAGGGGGCCATTTTTCATGAAAACCTCGGCCGATTTTTTCAATAGCTTCCAGGTCTTTGGACCGATTGACTCGAAATTCCCCCCAGACGTGGTCCTATACTGGCTGAACGAGACACAGCAGTCCCCATTGGATTCGGGTGAAATTTGTATTTTTGGTGAATATTTTAGTGAAAGGAGGCCATTTTTCATGAAACCCTCGGCGGATTTTTTCAATAGCTTCCAGGTCTTTGAAAACCTCGGCCGATTTTTTCAATAGCTTCCAGGTCTTTGGACCGATTGACTCGAAATTTCCCCCAGACGTGGTCCTATACTGGCTGAATGAGACACAGCAGTCCCCATTGGATTCGGGTGAAATTTGTGTTTTTGGTGAATATTTTAGTGAAAGGGGGTCATTTTTCATGAAAACCTCGGCCGATTTTCTCAATAGCTTCCAGGTCTTTGAAAACCTCGGCCGATTTTTTCAATAGCTTCCAGGTCTTTGGACCGAATTACTCAAAATTTCCCCCAGACGTGGTCCTATACTGGCTGAACGAGACACAGCAGTCCCCATTGGATTCGGGTGAAATTTGTATTTTTGGTGAATATCTTAAAGAAAAGCCGCCATCTTTCATGGATACCTCTGCCGATTTTTTCAATAGCTTCCAGGTCTTTGAAAACCTCGGCCGACTTTTTCAATAGCTTCCAGGTCTTTGGACCGATTGACTCGAAATTTCCCCCAGACGTGGTCCTATACTGGCTGAACGAGACACAGCAGTCCCCATTGGATTCGGGTGAAATTTGTATTTTTGGTGAATATTTTAGTGAAAGGGGGGCATTTTTCATGAAAACCTCGGCCGATTTTTTCAATAGCTTCCAGGTCTTTGGACCGATTGACTCGAAATTTCCCCCAGACGTGGTCCTATACTGGCTGAACGAGACACAGCAGTCCCCATTGGATTCGGGTGAAATTTCTATTTTTGGTGAATATTTTTGTGAAAGGGGGCCATTTTTCATGAAAACCTCGGCCGATTTTTTCAATAGCTTCCAGGTCTTTGGACCGATTGACTCGAAATTCCCCCCAGACGTGGTCCTATACTGGCTGAACGAGACACAGCAGTCCCCATTGGATTCGGGTGAAATTTGTATTTTTGGTGAATATTTTAGTGAAAGGAGGCCATTTTTCATGAAACCCTCGGCGGATTTTTTCAATAGCTTCCAGGTCTTTGAAAACCTCGGCCGATTTTTTCAATAGCTTCCAGGTCTTTGGACCGATTGACTCGAAATTTCCCCCAGACGTGGTCCTATACTGGCTGAACGAGACACAGCAGTCCCCATTGGATTCGGGTGAAATTTTTTTTTTGTGGTGAATATTTTTTTTTTTTTGCTCCAAGTCTTTTTATTGAGTTTTATAGATAGTGTACAAAATCAGAAGCATAGGTGGATAGAAATAATACAAATGAGCATCATACCCCCCCCCCTCGCTCCAACAGAGCCCCATCCCAGCAACAATATTACTGTACCATCCAACAACCTAGTAGTGATTGAACTTGTATGCAACCACTTATATGACATGCATCACTTACGTATCAAAACACATATACAAAAAAAAAAGTATATTGAAACAAAACAGTATGGTACATAAGTGAATAAAAAATAAATAAATAAATAAAATAAAAATTTAAAAAAAACAACAAGTAATCAAGAATGGTCCTTCAAATTATACATAATACAGGATCAGCCATATAAAACACCAATATTAGTGAAATCCAATTTCTCTATATAACTTAAAAAGGGTTCCCATATAGCATAAAATGTTTGAATACATCCTCTTGTAGAATAGCGAATCTTCTCTAATACCAAATGGTGTAGAAGGTCATTTATCCACATCTTAAAGGTTGGGGGAAGTTTTTCCTTCCACTTAAGGAGTATTAATCGCCTAGCTATGAGAGATGCAAAGGCTATCATATTCTTTGCCTGTCGGTTAAGGTGAGTGTCTTGTAGAGTTATTCCAAATATGGCTGTGATGGCAGAAGGTTCTATGGGTACTTGTAAGACATCTGAAAAAGTTTTAAATATTAACTGCCAGAAATTGTCTAGTTTCGAACAAAACCAGAACATATGTGAGAGGGTGGCTGACATTTGCCTGCACCGATCACAAATAGGATTGATGCTAGGTGTGAACTTCGCTAGTCTCACTTTAGACCAATGAAGGCGATGCATAACCTTGAATTGGATAACTGTGTGTCGTAAGCAGATTGAAGAGGAATGTATTCTATTCAAAGCTCTCTCCCAGATCTCCTCAGGAAGTTCGAACCCCAAGTCACCCTCCCATTGAATCTTTAATGATGTCAAAGGCTCCAGATTATATGTATTTAGTAACGAATATATTTTCCCAATTGTCCCTCTGGAACCTGAATTAAGCTTCAGAATGGAATTTAAGAGGGAGTTGGGTGGCTGGGACGGGAAGTGAATAAATGATGTTGATATAAAACTACGGAGCTGCAAGAATCTAAAAAAGTGAGAATTAGGGATGTTAAATTTAAGCATTAATTGATCAAAGGATGCAAATGTATTATCAATGAATAGATTCTCTATTGTGGCAACTCCTCTATTAGCCCATTCATGGAAAGCGCTGTCTATAATTGACGGCTTGAATTGGTGATTTTTTATTATAGGAGCACAAGTGGGCAGATCCCTGAGAGAAAAAGCTCGTCTGAACTGTGTCAGAATTCTAAAAGAGTGTTTCACAATTGGATTTAAAGTGAATTTAGATATAGACTCCAAAAGAGGAAGTTTTGAGCAAAGTAGTGAATGTAAAGAAGTATGAAGACAAGAGGAGCTCTCCATTCGTAACCACTCAGGGATAGTGTCACCTGATGCAGAATCTTTCCAAAACAGCATAGACCTAAGGTTGGCAGCCCAATAGTAAAACTGGAAGTTAGGGAGGGATAATCCTCCATGTTGACGATGCTGTTGTAGGATCCTTTTTCTTATTCTAGGGTTTTTCTTATTCCATATAAATCCCGACACCAAATTGTCCACTGACATAAAGAAAGATTTAGATAAGTGTAGGGGAATGCATTGAAATATATAAAGAAATTTTGGCAAAACATTCATTTTAATTACGTTAATTCTGCCTCCTAGTGACAGGGGGAGTAAGCTCCAACGTTCCAGATCTTGCTTAAGGTTGGTTAATAATGGTGAGAAATTAGCTTTGAATATGTCTTTAAAGGCATGTGTTATCCAGATTCCTAAGTATTTAAATTTCTGTGGACTGATTTTAAGTGGGAATAAACTGAAGTCAATTTGCTTAGCTGATGTGTTCACTGGCATAATTTCACTCTTTTGTAGGTTAATTTTGTATCCTGATATTTTGCCGAATTCCTCAAGCAGGTTCAGGGTATTTGGTAGACTAGTTAAAGGATGGGACAGATAAAGAAGCATATCATCAGCATACAGGGACACCTTATTATCCGAGTCATATCTCCTTATTCCCTTTATATTGGCTTCACCACGTAACGCTAGAGCCAGTGGTTCAATCGCAATAGCGAATAGGAGGGGTGACAGAGGACAACCCTGTCGGGTGCCACGATGGAGAGGAAAGTAAGAAGAGAGGTTGTTGTTTGTTCGGACAGCTGCTAATGGAGAGGAATACAAAACTTTAATCCAGGAAATGAATTTTTCGCCGAAGCCAAATTGTTTGAGAGTATGAAAGAGATAATCCCACTCCACCCGATCAAACGCTTTCTCAGCATCAAGTGATAGTAATATTTCTGGAATGTCAGGTGGAGTGGGACCATAAAGAATATTAAATAGGCGTCTAATGTTAAAAAAGGAGTGACGCCCTTTAATAAAGCCTGTTTGATCGTCAGCCACAATTAAGGGCAAAACCACCTCTAAGCGGCAGGCCAGCATTTTAGAAAGAATTTTACTGTCTACGTTTAAGAGTGAAATGGGACGGAATGAGCCGCAATCCAGAGGGTTTTTATCTTTTTTAGGAATAAGAGAAATGACTGCTTGTCGCATAGTTAAAGGAAGGGAACCAGTGGCATATGACTCCTCAAATACAGAGAGCAGAATGGGAGAAAGCTGGTCTGCAAATTTTTTAAAAAATTCACTAGGGAACCCATCGGGTCCTGGGGACTTTCCCGTTTGCATGGACTTAATTGCATCAATAAGTTCCTCTACAGAAAATGATTTGTCTAGTTCGGATGCAGTTCTGTTATCAATTGTGGGGAAATTTATTTTCCTGAAAAATGAATCAAATAAAGTGTGGTCGCCAAGGAATTCACTATCATACAGCTTTGAGTAAAATCTATGGAAACATGAATTAATCTCAGAATGATCTGTCCGCTTAGTGCCCGATTCATCATTTATCTCAGCTATAGTCCTATCCACAGTTTTCTGGTGGAGCTGATGGGCAAGAATCTTCCCTGTCTTTTCACCACATTCGTATGCTTTACTCTGTGATTTATTTAGTAGATTTTCAATACGTCTTGTTGATAGCAGGTTGAACTCTGTTTGAAGTGTTAATCGTAGTTTAAATAAATCATTGGATGGGGTGACAGCAAGTGTAGTATCTAATTTGAGAATATCATTTGCTAGCTGTTCAAGTTTCATATTGTGACGCTTTCTTTGTTGTGCGCTATATGAAATTATTTGTCCCCTCAAATACGCCTTCATGGATTCCCACACTGTTAAAGGCGACATTCCTGGGGTCTGGTTATGTTCGAGGAAGAGAGTTATTTCAGAAGAGATAAACTTAATGAAGTCTTCATCTGAAAGTAGTAAAGTATTAAGACGCCAGGGGTAATAGTTGGCATGAGAAATTGGTATACATAGAGTCATCGACAGAGGGGCGTGATCTGAAATAATTATGGCTTGATATTCACACTTTTGTATTAGTGAAAGAAGGCTTTTATCTAAAAAGAAGTAATCTATGCGAGAATATGTTCCGTGGACCGGAGAAAAGAAGGAGTAGCTTCTAGCTGTAGGATTTTGAAAACGCCACGCATCAACTATACCATTTGTATCAAGAAAAAGCTGCAGTTGAGAGGCTGCACTGGATTTGGACACAGTCCTAGACGAGCTACGGTCCAGAATAGGTGATAACGTGCAGTTCATATCTCCTCCAAGGATAAGATAATGTGTATCCATGTTGGGGATATGAACAAAGAGATTTATAAAAAAAGAACTATCATCCCAATGTGGTGCGTATACGTTGGCCAGGACAACCGGTGTGTTGTACAGCTTGCCCACCACAATTATGTAACGCCCTGAGAAGTCTGTTTCAACCTTTGACATAACAAATGGGATATTCTTATTAACAAGGATGGCCACACCTCTAGATTTGGAATGGAAGTTAGAATGATATGATTGTCCAATCCATCCTCCCCTGAGTCGAAAATGATCAAATGTTCGGAGATGTGTCTCCTGAAGGAAAGCTATTCCCACCTTTAATTTATTCAAATGAGTCAATACTTTCTTTCGTTTGATGGGGTGGTTCAACGATTTTACATTCCAGCTTACAAAGGTTACATCGCAATTAGCTGATCTATTTGAAAGATCTGTGTTAGTTATAGCCATATTCAAGACAGAGAAAAATTAGTGGTGTATTAAATCTGCCTGCACTTATGCTTTCTAGAAAATTGAAAGGACCTTTAAAAGAAAAGTGAGTATGGACAATGACCCACAGGAAAAATTAAAAAAAAAGATTGTAAACCCAGGTACAGCAAATCCCCAACCCTCACCAGTCGGAACAAGGTGACTCCCAAACCCCTCGCAAAGATAACTACACATTTAAGTGCTTGTGTGAGGATACACTAGCTCTAAAAGAACAAACTCTGCTGTATATAGAACATATGAGGCACCTTAGAAAATGAGAGATTAAATATTTCAAACTTACAGTTTTGTTTTGTTTTTTAAATAAAAAATATCTCTTCTGTTGTCTAAATGTTAAACATAAATAGAAAGGGAAATAATAACAACAATAAGAATAGAGACACACTACAGTGTTCTGACCAGTCAAATTGCTGTATCTATTGTAAACAAAATAAAAGAGCGCGAAAACAGCACATTTTTGGTTCCTTAGGTGCTCTCATCTCTCCTTCTGGAACAGTCTGGAGCCTTATGTTCTCTGTAGCGGTGTAGACCACATCGGTCAAGGTGAAGTGTTTAGAGAGTGGACAGCACCAACCTTATTCAGATGTAGAATTTAGCTATTCTCACTCATTTCAAGTCATGATCAGTCCTCTGAAGAGTCCGGTAGAATTCTTGCTTTCACGTAGGCCATGGCTTCTCCTGGGCTTTGAAACCATTTCTCAGTTCCGTTACATGTGATCCGGAGTCGTGCTGGATAGAGAAGGCCGTATTTAACACCGTCTCGTCCACGGAGCAGTCGTCTCACCTCGCTGAAAGCGGATCTGGCCTGCGCGACACTCGGGGGATAGTCCGGGAAAATGAAGATGTCGGTCCCTCTGAACCGGAGCGGCCCGTTCTCCCTGGCGCGGCGAAGGATATCAGCGCAGTCTTGGTAATAGTGGACTTTCGCCACGATGACGCGAGGTTTACCGTCTTGGCTCCTCGACTGTAGACCCCTGTGAGACCGGTCGATCAGGATGTCTTTGTCTATTTTCAGCACCTCTCTTAATAGTTTGGAGACGGCTGTCGGTGTGCTTGAGCCCGGGGTCTCTGGGACGTTTAATATTCGGATGTTGGAGCGCCTCATTCTTCCTTCCATATCGAGACATTTCTCCCGCAGATTGCCGACTTCTTTCTCGAGTTTCCCCACTTTCGTTAGCAACGAAGTCACGTCGTCTGAACATGATGAGAGCCCCTGCTCCATGTGCGACACTGTTTTTTTCATCGTCTCCACCTCGGAGCGGATCGCCGTGGTGTTGTTTGCTAGCTCCGTTTTTACTGCTTGTAGCTCGGATTTGATGTTTTCAAAATCGTCAGCTAGAGCGGTCTTCAGTTCCGACCTGAGCAGCATAGCAATGTCTGTTTTCAATGACGTGAGAATTTCTGCCTTCAGGTCCGCGACATCCATTTGGTCATCAGGCTGAGGTGTCTGAGTGCTACACCTGGATGGTGAATCATTTGAGCCTGAGGCTTTGGGCCCAGTTGCGGAGGCTCCTCCGGTGAACTTGTATTTTCGTAGATTGTTGGCCATTTGCGCTGCGATATATGTAATAAAGATAACATATAATGAAAAAGGAAAAACTCAGGACGACGTGTCGTAGTTTTCTGTTGATCTAAGGTGCCTAAAAAGAACTTTTAACCCGAAATTCAGCAGAGCATGTTGCTTGTGCTGCCTACTCCATCGCCTGCTCGCTAGCGCCCCCTGTGGTGAATATTTTAAAGAGAAACTGCCATTTTTCATGAAGAACTTGGCCGATTTTTTCAATAGCTTCCAGGTCTTTGGACCGATTGACTCGAAATTTCCCCCAGACGTGGTCCTATACTGGCTGAACGAGACACAGCAGTCCCCATTGGATTCGGGTGAAATTTGTATTTTTGGTGAATATCTTAATGAAAAGCCGCCATCTTTCATGGATACCTCTGCCGATTTTTTCAATAGCTTCCAGGTCTTTGGACCGATTGACTCGAAATTCCCCCCAGACGTGGTCCTATACTGGCTGAACGAGACACAGCAGTCCCCATTGGATTGGGGTGAAATTTGTATTTTTGGTGAATATTTTAGTGAAAGTGGGTCATTTTTCAGGAAAACCTCGGCCGATTTTTTCAATAGCTTCCAGGTATTTCGACCGATTGACTCGAAATTTCCCCCAGACGTGGTCCTATACTGGCTGAACGAGACACAGCAGTCCCCATTGGATTCGGGTGAAATTTCTATTTTTGGTGAATATTTTAGTGAAAGGGGGCCATTTTTCATGAAAACCTCGGCCGATTTTTTCAATAGCTTCCAGGTCTTTGGACCGATTGACTCAAAATTTCCCCCAGACGTGGTCCTATACTGGCTGAACGAGACACAGCAGTCCCCATTGGATTCGGGTGAAATGTGTATTTTTGGTGAATATTTTAGTGAAAGAGGGTCATTTTTCATGAAAACCTCTGCCGATTTTTTCAATAGCTTCCAGGTCTTTGAAAACCTCAGCCGATTTTTTCAATAGCTTCCAGGTCTTTGGACCGGTTGACTCGAAATTTCTCCCAAACATGGTCCTATATGGGCTGAACGAGACACAGCAGTCCCCATTGGATTCGGGTGAAATTTGTATTTTTGGTGAATATTTTAGTGAAAGTGGGTCATTTTTCAGGAAAACCTCGGCCGATTTTTTCAATAGCTTCCAGGTATTTCGACCGATTGACTCGAAATTTCCCCCAGACGTGGTCCTATACTGGCTGAACGAGACACAGCAGTCCCCATTGGATTCGGGTGAAATTTCTATTTTTGGTGAATATTTTAGTGAAAGGGGGCCATTTTTCATGAAAACCTCGGCCGATTTTTTCAATAGCTTCCAGGTCTTTGGACCGATTGACTCAAAATTTCCCCCAGACGTGGTCCTATACTGGCTGAACGAGACACAGCAGTCCCCATTGGATTCGGGTGAAATTTGTATTTTTGGTGAATATTTTAGTGAAAGGAGGCCATTTTTCATGAAACCCTCGGCGGATTTTTTCAATAGCTTCCAAGTCTTTGAAAACCTCGGCCGATTTTTTCAATAGCTTCCAGGTCTTTGGACCGATTGACTCGAAATTTCCCCCAGACGTGGTCCTATACTGGCTGAACGAGACACAGCAGTCCCCATTGGATTCGGGTGAAATTTGTGTTTTTGGTGAATATTTTAGTGAAAGGGGGTCATTTTTCATGAAAACCTCGGCCGATTTTTTCAATAGCTTCCAGGTCTTTGAAAACCTCGGCCGATTTTTTCAATAGCTTCCAGGTCTTTGGACCGATTGACTCGAAATTTCCCCCAGACGTGGTCCTATACTGGCTGAACGAGACACAGCAGTCCCCATTGGATTCGGGTGAAATTTGTATTTTTGGTGAATATTTTAGTGAAAGGGGGTCATTTTTCATGTAAACCTCGGCCAATTTTTTCAATAGCTTCCAGGTCTTTGGACCGATTGACTCGAAATTTCCCCCAGATGTGGTCCTATACTGGCTGAACGAGACACAGCAGTCCCCATTGGATTCGGGTGAAATTTGTATTTTTGGTGAATATTTTAAAGAGAAGCTGCCATTTTTCATGAAGACCTTGGCCGATTTTTTCAATAGCTTCCAGGTCTTTGGACCGATTGACTCGAAATTTCCCCCAGACGTGGTCCTATACTGGCTGAACGAGACACAGCAGTCCCCATTGGATTCGGGTGAAATTTGTGTTTTCGGTGAATATTTTAGTGAAAGGGGGTCATTTTTCATGAAAACCTCGGCCGATTTTCTCAATAGCTTCCAGGTCTTTGAAAACCTTGGCCGATTTTTTGAATAGCTTCCAGGTCTTTGGACCGAATTACTCTAAATGTCCCCCAGACGTGGTCCTATACTGGCTGAACGAGACACAGCAGTCCCCATTGGATTCGGGTGAAATTTGTATTTTTGGTGAATATCTTAATGAAAAGCCGCCATCTTTCATGGATACCTCGGCCGATTTTTTCAATAGCTTCCAGGTCTTTGAAAACCTCAGCCGTTTTTTTCAATAGCTTCCAGGTATTTCGACCGATTGACTCGAAATTTCCCCCAGACGTGGTCCTATACTGGCTGAACGAGACACAGCAGTCCCCATTGGATTCGGGTGAAATTTCTATTTTTGGTGAATATTTTAGTGAAAGGGGGCCATTTTTCATGAAAACCTCGGCCGATTTTTTCAATAGCTTCCAGGTCTTTGGACCGATTGACTCGAAATTTCCCCCAGACGTGGTCCTATACAGGCTGAACGAGACACAGCAGTCCCCATTGGATTCGGGTGAAATTTGTATTTTTGGTGAATATTTTAGTGAAAGGAGGCCATTTTTCATGAAACCCTCGGCGGATTTTTTCAAAAGCTTCCAGGTCTTTGAAAACCTCGGCCGATTTTTTCAATAGCTTCCAGGTCTTTGGACCGATTGACTCGAAATTTCCCCCAGACGTGGTCCTATACTGGCTGAACGAGACACAGCAGTCCCCATTGGATTCGGGTGAAATTTGTATTTTTGGTGAATATCTTAATGAAAAGCCGCCATCTTTCATGGATACCTCTGCCGATTTTTTCAATAGCTTCAAGGTCTTTGGACCGATTGACTCGAAATTCCCCCCAGACGTGGTCCTATACTGGCTGAACGAGACACAGCAGTCCCCATTGGATTCGGGTGAAATTTGTATTTTTGGTGAATATTTTAGTGAAAGGAGGCCATTTTTCATGAAACCCTCGGCGGATTTTTTCAATAGCTTCCAGGTCTTTGAAAACCTCGGCCGATTTTTTCAATAGCTTCCAGGTCTTTGGACCGATTGACTCGAAATTTCCCCCAGACGTGGTCCTATACTGGCTGAACGAGACACAGCAGTCCCCATTGGATTCGGGTGAAATTTTTTATTTGTGGTGAATATTTTAAAGAGAAACTGCCATTTTTCATGAAGAACTTGGCCGATTTTTTCAATAGCTTCCAGGTCTTTGGACCGATTGACTCGAAATTTCCCCCAGACGTGGTCCTATACTGGCTGAACGAGACACAGCAGTCCCCATTGGATTCGGGTGAAATTTGTATTTTTGGTGAATATCTTAATGAAAAGCCGCCATCTTTCATGGATACCTCTGCCGATTTTTTCAATAGCTTCCAGGTCTTTGGACCGATTGACTCGAAATTCCCCCCAGACGTGGTCCTATACTGGCTGAACGAGACACAGCAGTCCCCATTGGATTGGGGTGAAATTTGTATTTTTGGTGAATATTTTAAAGAAAAGCCACCATTTTTCATGAAAACCTCGGCCGATTTTTTCAATAGCTTCCAGGTCTTTGGACCGATTGACTCGAAATTTCCCCCAGACGTGGTCCTATACTGGCTGAACGAGACACAGCAGTCCCCATTGGATTCGGGTGAAATTTGTTTTTTTGGTGAATGTTTTAGTGAAAGGGGGTCATTTTTCATGAAAACCTCGGCCGATTTTTTCAATAGCTTCCAGGTCTTTGAAAACCTCAGCCGATTTTTTCAATAGCTTCCAGGTCTTTGGACCGATTGACTCGAAATTTCCCCCAGACGTGGTCCTATACTGGCTGAACGAGACACAGCAGTCCCCATTGGATTCGGGTGAAATTTGTATTTTTGGTGAATATTTTAGTGAAAGGGGGCCATTTTTCATGAAACCCTCGGCGGATTTTTTCAATAGCTTCCAGGTCTTTGAAAACCTCAGCCGATTTTTTCAATAGCTTCCAGGTCTTTGGACCGATTGACTCGAAATTTCCCCCAGACGTGGTCCTATACTGGCTGAACGAGACACAGCAGTCCCCATTGGATTCGGGTGAAATTTGTATTTTTGGTGAATATTTTAGTGAAAGAGGGTCATTTTTCATGAAAACCTCGGCCGATTTTTTCAATAGCTTCCAGGTCTTTGGACCGATTGACTCGAAATTTCCCCCAGACGTGGTCCTATACTGGCTGAACGAGACACAGCAGTCCCCATTGGATTCGGGTGAAATTTGTGTTTTTGGTGAATATTTTAGTGAAAGGGGGTCATTTTTCATGAAAACCTCGGCCGATTTTTTCAATAGCTTCCAGGTCTTTGAAAACCTCGGCCGATTTTTTCAATAGCTTCCAGGTCTTTGGACCGATTGACTCGAAATTTCCCCCAGACGTGGTCCTATACTGGCTGAACGAGACACAGCAGTCCCCATTGGATTCGGGTGAAATTTGTATTTTTGGTGAATATTTTAGTGAAAGGGGGTCATTTTTCATGTAAACCTCGGCCAATTTTTTCAATAGCTTCCAGGTCTTTGGACCGATTGACTCGAAATTTCCCCCAGATGTGGTCCTATACTGGCTGAACGAGACACAGCAGTCCCCATTGGATTCGGGTGAAATTTGTATTTTTGGTGAATATTTTAAAGAGAAGCTGCCATTTTTCATGAAGACCTTGGCCGATTTTTTCAATAGCTTCCAGGTCTTTGGACCGATTGACTCGAAATTTCCCCCAGACGTGGTCCTATACTGGCTGAACGAGACACAGCAGTCCCCATTGGATTCGGGTGAAATTTGTGTTTTCGGTGAATATTTTAGTGAAAGGGGGTCATTTTTCATGAAAACCTCGGCCGATTTTCTCAATAGCTTCCAGGTCTTTGAAAACCTTGGCCGATTTTTTGAATAGCTTCCAGGTCTTTGGACCGAATTACTCTAAATGTCCCCCAGACGTGGTCCTATACTGGCTGAACGAGACACAGCAGTCCCCATTGGATTCGGGTGAAATTTGTATTTTTGGTGAATATCTTAATGAAAAGCCGCCATCTTTCATGGATACCTCGGCCGATTTTTTCAATAGCTTCCAGGTCTTTGAAAACCTCAGCCGTTTTTTTCAATAGCTTCCAGGTATTTCGACCGATTGACTCGAAATTTCCCCCAGACGTGGTCCTATACTGGCTGAACGAGACACAGCAGTCCCCATTGGATTCGGGTGAAATTTCTATTTTTGGTGAATATTTTAGTGAAAGGGGGCCATTTTTCATGAAAACCTCGGCCGATTTTTTCAATAGCTTCCAGGTCTTTGGACCGATTGACTCGAAATTTCCCCCAGACGTGGTCCTATACAGGCTGAACGAGACACAGCAGTCCCCATTGGATTCGGGTGAAATTTGTATTTTTGGTGAATATTTTAGTGAAAGGAGGCCATTTTTCATGAAACCCTCGGCGGATTTTTTCAAAAGCTTCCAGGTCTTTGAAAACCTCGGCCGATTTTTTCAATAGCTTCCAGGTCTTTGGACCGATTGACTCGAAATTTCCCCCAGACGTGGTCCTATACTGGCTGAACGAGACACAGCAGTCCCCATTGGATTCGGGTGAAATTTGTATTTTTGGTGAATATCTTAATGAAAAGCCGCCATCTTTCATGGATACCTCTGCCGATTTTTTCAATAGCTTCAAGGTCTTTGGACCGATTGACTCGAAATTCCCCCCAGACGTGGTCCTATACTGGCTGAACGAGACACAGCAGTCCCCATTGGATTCGGGTGAAATTTGTATTTTTGGTGAATATTTTAGTGAAAGGAGGCCATTTTTCATGAAACCCTCGGCGGATTTTTTCAATAGCTTCCAGGTCTTTGAAAACCTCGGCCGATTTTTTCAATAGCTTCCAGGTCTTTGGACCGATTGACTCGAAATTTCCCCCAGACGTGGTCCTATACTGGCTGAACGAGACACAGCAGTCCCCATTGGATTCGGGTGAAATTTTTTATTTGTGGTGAATATTTTAAAGAGAAACTGCCATTTTTCATGAAGAACTTGGCCGATTTTTTCAATAGCTTCCAGGTCTTTGGACCGATTGACTCGAAATTTCCCCCAGACGTGGTCCTATACTGGCTGAACGAGACACAGCAGTCCCCATTGGATTCGGGTGAAATTTGTATTTTTGGTGAATATCTTAATGAAAAGCCGCCATCTTTCATGGATACCTCTGCCGATTTTTTCAATAGCTTCCAGGTCTTTGGACCGATTGACTCGAAATTCCCCCCAGACGTGGTCCTATACTGGCTGAACGAGACACAGCAGTCCCCATTGGATTGGGGTGAAATTTGTATTTTTGGTGAATATTTTAAAGAAAAGCCACCATTTTTCATGAAAACCTCGGCCGATTTTTTCAATAGCTTCCAGGTCTTTGGACCGATTGACTCGAAATTTCCCCCAGACGTGGTCCTATACTGGCTGAACGAGACACAGCAGTCCCCATTGGATTCGGGTGAAATTTGTTTTTTTGGTGAATGTTTTAGTGAAAGGGGGTCATTTTTCATGAAAACCTCGGCCGATTTTTTCAATAGCTTCCAGGTCTTTGAAAACCTCAGCCGATTTTTTCAATAGCTTCCAGGTCTTTGGACCGATTGACTCGAAATTTCCCCCAGACGTGGTCCTATACTGGCTGAACGAGACACAGCAGTCCCCATTGGATTCGGGTGAAATTTGTATTTTTGGTGAATATTTTAGTGAAAGGGGGCCATTTTTCATGAAACCCTCGGCGGATTTTTTCAATAGCTTCCAGGTCTTTGAAAACCTCAGCCGATTTTTTCAATAGCTTCCAGGTCTTTGGACCGATTGACTCGAAATTTCCCCCAGACGTGGTCCTATACTGGCTGAACGAGACACAGCAGTCCCCATTGGATTCGGGTGAAATTTGTATTTTTGGTGAATATTTTAGTGAAAGAGGGTCATTTTTCATGAAAACCTCGGCCGATTTTTTCAATAGCTTCCAGGTCTTTGGACCGATTGACTCGAAATTTCCCCCAGACGTGGTCCTATACTGGCTGAACGAGACACAGCAGTCCCCATTGGATTCGGGTGAAATTTGTGTTTTTGGTGAATATTTTAGTGAAAGGGGGTCATTTTTCATGAAAACCTCGGCCGATTTTCTCAATAGCTTCCAGGTCTTTGAAAACCTCGGCCGATTTTTTCAATAGCTTCCAGGTCTTTGGACCGATTGACTCGAAATTTCCCCCAGACGTGGTCCTATACTGGCTGAATGAGACACTACAGTCCCCATTGGATTCGGGTGAAATTTGTGTTTTTGGTGAATATTTTAGTGAAAGAGGGTCATTTTTCATGAAAACCTCGGCCGATTTTCTCAATAGCTTCCAGGTCTTTGGACCGAATCACTCAAAATTTCCCCCAGACGTGGTCCTATACTGGCTGAACGAGACACAGCAGTCCCCATTGGATTCGGGTGAAATTTGTGTTTTTGGTGAATATTTTAGTGAAAGGGGGTCATTTTTCATGAAAACCTCGGCCGATTTTCTCAATAGCTTCCAGGTCTTTGAAAACCTCGGCCGATTTTTTCAATAGCTTCCAGGTCTTTGGACCGATTGACTCGAAATTTCCCCCAGACGTGGTCCTATACTGGCTGAACGAGACACAGCAGTCCCCATTGGATTCGGGTGAAATTTGTATTTTTGGTGAATATTTTAGTGAAAGTGGGTCATTTTTCATGAAAACCTCGGCCGATTTTTTCAATAGCTTCCAGGTCTTTGGACCGATTGACTCGAAATTTCCCCCAGACGTGGTCCTATACTGGCTGAACGAGACACTACAGTCCCCATTGGATTCGGGTGAAATTTGTGTTTTTGGTGAATATTTTAGTGAAAGAGGGTCATTTTTCATGAAAACCTCGGCCGATTTTCTCAATAGCTTCCAGGTCTTTGGACCGAATCACTCAAAATTTCCCCCAGACGTGGTCCTATACTGGCTGAACGAGACACAGCAGTCCCCATTGGATTCGGGTGAAATTTGTATTTTTGGTGAATATTTTAGTGAAAGGCGGCCATTTTTCATGAAAACGTTGGCCGAATTTTTCAATAGCTTCCAGGTCTTTGGACCGAATTACTCGAAATTTTCCCCAGACGTGGTCCTATACTGGCTGAACGAGACACAGCAGTCCCCATTGGATTCGGGTGAAATTTGTGTTTTTGGTGAATATTTTAGTGAAAGGGGGTCATTTTTCATGAAAACCTCGGCCGATTTTCTCAATAGCTTCCAGGTCTTTGAAAACCTCGGCCGATTTTTTCAATAGCTTCCAGGTCTTTGGACCGAATTACTCAAAATGTCCCCCAGACGTGGTCCTATACTGGCTGAACGAGACACAGCAGTCCCCATTGGATTCGGGTGAAATTTCTATTTTTGGTGAATATTTTAGTGAAAGTGGGTCATTTTTCAGGAAAACCTCGGCCGATTTTTTCAATAGCTTCCAGGTATTTCGACCGATTGACTCGAAATTTCCCCCAGACGTGGTCCTATACTGGCTGAACGAGACACAGCAGTCCCCATTGGATTCGGGTGAAATTTGTATTTTTGGTGAATATTTTAGTGAAAGTGGGTCATTTTTCAGGAAAACCTCGGCCGATTTTTTCAATAGCTTCCAGGTCTTTGGACCGATTGACTCGAAATTTCCCCCAGACGTGGTCCTATACTGGCTGAACGAGACACAGCAGTCCCCATTGGATTCGGGTGAAAATTTTTATTTGTGGTGAATATTTTAAAGAGAAACTGCCATTTTTCATGAAGAACTTGGCCGATTTTTTCAATAGCTTCCAGGTCTTTGGACCGATTGACTCGAAATTTCCCCCAGACGTGGTCCTATACTGGCTGAACGAGACACAGCAGTCCCGATTGGATTTGGGTGAAATTTGTATTTTTGGTGAATATCTTAATGAAAAGCCGCCATCTTTCATGGATACCTCTGCCGATTTTTTCAATAGCTTCCAGGTCTTTGGACCGATTGACTCGAAATTCCCCCCAGACGTGGTCCTATACTGGCTGAACGAGACACAGCAGTCCCCATTGGATTCGGGTGAAATTTGTATTTTTGGTGAATATTTTAGTGAAAGGAGGCCATTTTTCATGAAACCCTCGGCGGATTTTTTCAATAGCTTCCAGGTCTTTGAAAACCTCGGCCGATTTTTTCAATAGCTTCCAGGTCTTTGGACCGATTGACTCGAAATTTCCCCCAGACGTGGTCCTATACTGGCTGAACGAGACACAGCAGTCCCCATTGGATTCGGGTGAAATTTGTATTTTTGGTGAATATTTTAGTGAAAGGAGGCCATTTTTCATGAAACCCTCGGCGGATTTTTTCAATAGCTTCCAGGTCTTTGAAAACCTCGGCCGATTTTTTCAATAGCTTCCAGGTCTTTGGACCGATTGACTCGAAATTTCCCCCAGACGTGGTCCTATACTGGCTGAACGAGACACAGCAGTCCCCATTGGATTCGGGTGAAATTTTTTATTTGTGGTGAATATTTTAAAGAGAAACTGCCATTTTTCATGAAGAACTTGGCCGATTTTTTCAATAGCTTCCAGGTCTTTGGACCGATTGACTCGAAATTTCCCCCAGACGTGGTCCTATACTGGCTGAACGAGACACAGCAGTCCCCATTGGATTCGGGTGAAATTTGTATTTTTGGTGAATATCTTAATGAAAAGCCGCCATCTTTCATGGATACCTCTGCCGATTTTTTCAATAGCTTCCAGGTCTTTGGACCGATTGACTCGAAATTCCCCCCAGACGTGGTCCTATACTGGCTGAACGAGACACAGCAGTCCCCATTGGATTGGGGTGAAATTTGTATTTTTGGTGAATATTTTAAAGAAAAGCCACCATTTTTCATGAAAACCTCGGCCGATTTTTTCAATAGCTTCCAGGTCTTTGGACCGATTGACTCGAAATTTCCCCCAGACGTGGTCCTATACTGGCTGAACGAGACACAGCAGTCCCCATTGGATTCGGGTGAAATTTGTTTTTTTGGTGAATGTTTTAGTGAAAGGGGGTCATTTTTCATGAAAACCTCGGCCGATTTTTTCAATAGCTTCCAGGTCTTTGAAAACCTCAGCCGATTTTTTCAATAGCTTCCAGGTCTTTGGACCGATTGACTCGAAATTTCCCCCAGACGTGGTCCTATACTGGCTGAACGAGACACAGCAGTCCCCATTGGATTCGGGTGAAATTTGTATTTTTGGTGAATATTTTAGTGAAAGGGGGCCATTTTTCATGAAACCCTCGGCGGATTTTTTCAATAGCTTCCAGGTCTTTGAAAACCTCAGCCGATTTTTTCAATAGCTTCCAGGTCTTTGGACCGATTGACTCGAAATTTCCCCCAGACGTGGTCCTATACTGGCTGAACGAGACACAGCAGTCCCCATTGGATTGGGGTGAAATTTGTGTTTTTGGTGAATATTTTAGTGAAAGGGGGTCATTTTTCATGAAAACCTCGGCCAATTTTTTCAATAACTTCCAGGTCTTTGAAAACCTCGGCCGACTTTTTCAATAGCTTCCAGGTCTTTGGACCGATTGACTCGAAATTTCCCCCAGACGTGGTCCTATACTGGCTGAACGAGACACAGCAGTCCCCATTGGATTCGGGTGAAATTTGTATTTTTGGTGAATATTTTAGTGAAAGGCGGCCATTTTTCATGAAAACGTTGGCCGAATTTTTCAATAGCTTCCAGGTCTTTGGACCGAATTACTCGAAATTTTCCCCAGACGTGGTCCTATACTGGCTGAACGAGACACAGCAGTCCCCATTGGATTCGGGTGAAATTTGTATTTTTGGTGAATATTTTAGTGAAAGGGGGCCATTTTTCATGAAACCCTCGGCGGATTTTTTCAATAGCTTCCAGGTCTTTGAAAACCTCGGCCGATTTTTTCAATAGCTTCCAGGTCTTTGGACCGATTGACTCGAAATTTCCCCCAGACGTGGTCCTATACTGGCTGAACGAGACACAGCAGTCCCCATTGGATTCGGGTGAAATTTGTGTTTTTGGTGAATATTTTAGTGAAAGGGGGTCATTTTTCATGAAAACCTCGGCCGATTTTCTCAATAGCTTCCAGGTCTTTGAAAACCTCGGCCGATTTTTTCAATAGCTTCCAGGTCTTTGGACCGAATTACTCAAAATGTCCCCCAGACGTGGTCCTATACTGGCTGAACGAGACACAGCAGTCCCCATTGGATTCGGGTGAAATTTCTATTTTTGGTGAATATTTTAGTGAAAGTGGGTCATTTTTCAGGAAAACCTCGGCCGATTTTTTCAATAGCTTCCAGGTATTTCGACCGATTGACTCGAAATTTCCCCCAGACGTGGTCCTATACTGGCTGAACGAGACACAGCAGTCCCCATTGGATTCGGGTGAAATTTTTTATTTGTGGTGAATATTTTAAAGAGAAACTGCCATTTTTCATGAAGAACTTGGCCGATTTTTTCAATAGCTTCCAGGTCTTTGGACCGATTGACTCGAAATTTCCCCCAGACGTGGTCCTATACTGGCTGAACGAGACACAGCAGTCCCCATTGGATTCGGGTGAAATTTGTATTTTTGGTGAATATTTTAGTGAAAGAGGGTCATTTTTCATGAAAACCTCGGCCGATTTTTTCAATAGCTTCCAGGTCTTTGGACCGATTGACTCGAAATTTCCCCCAGACGTGGTCCTATACTGGCTGAACGAGACACAGCAGTCCCCATTGGATTCGGGTGAAATTTGTGTTTTTGGTGAATATTTTAGTGAAAGGGGGTCATTTTTCATGAAAACCTCGGCCGATTTTCTCAATAGCTTCCAGGTCTTTGAAAACCTCGGCCGATTTTTTCAATAGCTTCCAGGTCTTTGGACCGATTGACTCGAAATTTCCCCCAGACGTGGTCCTATACTGGCTGAATGAGACACTACAGTCCCCATTGGATTCGGGTGAAATTTGTGTTTTTGGTGAATATTTTAGTGAAAGAGGGTCATTTTTCATGAAAACCTCGGCCGATTTTCTCAATAGCTTCCAGGTCTTTGGACCGAATCACTCAAAATTTCCCCCCAGACGTGGTCCTATACTGGCTGAACGAGACACAGCAGTCCCCATTGGATTCGGGTGAAATTTGTGTTTTTGGTGAATATTTTAGTGAAAGGGGGTCATTTTTCATGAAAACCTCGGCCGATTTTCTCAATAGCTTCCAGGTCTTTGAAAACCTCGGCCGATTTTTTCAATAGCTTCCAGGTCTTTGGACCGATTGACTCGAAATTTCCCCCAGACGTGGTCCTATACTGGCTGAACGAGACACAGCAGTCCCCATTGGATTCGGGTGAAATTTGTATTTTTGGTGAATATTTTAGTGAAAGTGGGTCATTTTTCATGAAAACCTCGGCCGATTTTTTCAATAGCTTCCAGGTCTTTGGACCGATTGACTCGAAATTTCCCCCAGACGTGGTCCTATACTGGCTGAACGAGACACTACAGTCCCCATTGGATTCGGGTGAAATTTGTGTTTTTGGTGAATATTTTAGTGAAAGAGGGTCATTTTTCATGAAAACCTCGGCCGATTTTCTCAATAGCTTCCAGGTCTTTGGACCGAATCACTCAAAATTTCCCCCAGACGTGGTCCTATACTGGCTGAACGAGACACAGCAGTCCCCATTGGATTCGGGTGAAATTTGTATTTTTGGTGAATATTTTAGTGAAAGGCGGCCATTTTTCATGAAAACGTTGGCCGAATTTTTCAATAGCTTCCAGGTCTTTGGACCGAATTACTCGAAATTTTCCCCAGACGTGGTCCTATACTGGCTGAACGAGACACAGCAGTCCCCATTGGATTCGGGTGAAATTTGTGTTTTTGGTGAATATTTTAGTGAAAGGGGGTCATTTTTCATGAAAACCTCGGCCGATTTTCTCAATAGCTTCCAGGTCTTTGAAAACCTCGGCCGATTTTTTCAATAGCTTCCAGGTCTTTGGACCGAATTACTCAAAATGTCCCCCAGACGTGGTCCTATACTGGCTGAACGAGACACAGCAGTCCCCATTGGATTCGGGTGAAATTTCTATTTTTGGTGAATATTTTAGTGAAAGTGGGTCATTTTTCAGGAAAACCTCGGCCGATTTTTTCAATAGCTTCCAGGTATTTCGACCGATTGACTCGAAATTTCCCCCAGACGTGGTCCTATACTGGCTGAACGAGACACAGCAGTCCCCATTGGATTCGGGTGAAATTTGTATTTTTGGTGAATATTTTAGTGAAAGTGGGTCATTTTTCAGGAAAACCTCGGCCGATTTTTTCAATAGCTTCCAGGTCTTTGGACCGATTGACTCGAAATTTCCCCCAGACGTGGTCCTATACTGGCTGAACGAGACACAGCAGTCCCCATTGGATTCGGGTGAAAATTTTTATTTGTGGTGAATATTTTAAAGAGAAACTGCCATTTTTCATGAAGAACTTGGCCGATTTTTTCAATAGCTTCCAGGTCTTTGGACCGATTGACTCGAAATTTCCCCCAGACGTGGTCCTATACTGGCTGAACGAGACACAGCAGTCCCGATTGGATTTGGGTGAAATTTGTATTTTTGGTGAATATCTTAATGAAAAGCCGCCATCTTTCATGGATACCTCTGCCGATTTTTTCAATAGCTTCCAGGTCTTTGGACCGATTGACTCGAAATTCCCCCCAGACGTGGTCCTATACTGGCTGAACGAGACACAGCAGTCCCCATTGGATTCGGGTGAAATTTGTATTTTTGGTGAATATTTTAGTGAAAGGAGGCCATTTTTCATGAAACCCTCGGCGGATTTTTTCAATAGCTTCCAGGTCTTTGAAAACCTCGGCCGATTTTTTCAATAGCTTCCAGGTCTTTGGACCGATTGACTCGAAATTTCCCCCAGACGTGGTCCTATACTGGCTGAACGAGACACAGCAGTCCCCATTGGATTCGGGTGAAATTTGTATTTTTGGTGAATATTTTAGTGAAAGGAGGCCATTTTTCATGAAACCCTCGGCGGATTTTTTCAATAGCTTCCAGGTCTTTGAAAACCTCGGCCGATTTTTTCAATAGCTTCCAGGTCTTTGGACCGATTGACTCGAAATTTCCCCCAGACGTGGTCCTATACTGGCTGAACGAGACACAGCAGTCCCCATTGGATTCGGGTGAAATTTTTTATTTGTGGTGAATATTTTAAAGAGAAACTGCCATTTTTCATGAAGAACTTGGCCGATTTTTTCAATAGCTTCCAGGTCTTTGGACCGATTGACTCGAAATTTCCCCCAGACGTGGTCCTATACTGGCTGAACGAGACACAGCAGTCCCCATTGGATTCGGGTGAAATTTGTATTTTTGGTGAATATCTTAATGAAAAGCCGCCATCTTTCATGGATACCTCTGCCGATTTTTTCAATAGCTTCCAGGTCTTTGGACCGATTGACTCGAAATTCCCCCCAGACGTGGTCCTATACTGGCTGAACGAGACACAGCAGTCCCCATTGGATTGGGGTGAAATTTGTATTTTTGGTGAATATTTTAAAGAAAAGCCACCATTTTTCATGAAAACCTCGGCCGATTTTTTCAATAGCTTCCAGGTCTTTGGACCGATTGACTCGAAATTTCCCCCAGACGTGGTCCTATACTGGCTGAACGAGACACAGCAGTCCCCATTGGATTCGGGTGAAATTTGTTTTTTTGGTGAATGTTTTAGTGAAAGGGGGTCATTTTTCATGAAAACCTCGGCCGATTTTTTCAATAGCTTCCAGGTCTTTGAAAACCTCAGCCGATTTTTTCAATAGCTTCCAGGTCTTTGGACCGATTGACTCGAAATTTCCCCCAGACGTGGTCCTATACTGGCTGAACGAGACACAGCAGTCCCCATTGGATTCGGGTGAAATTTGTATTTTTGGTGAATATTTTAGTGAAAGGGGGCCATTTTTCATGAAACCCTCGGCGGATTTTTTCAATAGCTTCCAGGTCTTTGAAAACCTCAGCCGATTTTTTCAATAGCTTCCAGGTCTTTGGACCGATTGACTCGAAATTTCCCCCAGACGTGGTCCTATACTGGCTGAACGAGACACAGCAGTCCCCATTGGATTGGGGTGAAATTTGTGTTTTTGGTGAATATTTTAGTGAAAGGGGGTCATTTTTCATGAAAACCTCGGCCAATTTTTTCAATAACTTCCAGGTCTTTGAAAACCTCGGCCGACTTTTTCAATAGCTTCCAGGTCTTTGGACCGATTGACTCGAAATTTCCCCCAGACGTGGTCCTATACTGGCTGAACGAGACACAGCAGTCCCCATTGGATTCGGGTGAAATTTGTATTTTTGGTGAATATTTTAGTGAAAGGCGGCCATTTTTCATGAAAACGTTGGCCGAATTTTTCAATAGCTTCCAGGTCTTTGGACCGAATTACTCGAAATTTTCCCCAGACGTGGTCCTATACTGGCTGAACGAGACACAGCAGTCCCCATTGGATTCGGGTGAAATTTGTATTTTTGGTGAATATTTTAGTGAAAGGGGGCCATTTTTCATGAAACCCTCGGCGGATTTTTTCAATAGCTTCCAGGTC